>NC_138317.1:46497500-46550000 GCF_965601325.2 Salmo salar
TGTGACCAGCCTGTTGTGGAACTGACTCAGCACGTTGAACACTGTGATGTGACCAGCCTGCTGTGTAACTGACTCAGCATGTTGAACACTGTGATGTGACCAGCCTGTTGTGTAACTGACTCGGCATGTTGAACACTGTGATGTGACCAGCCTGTTGTGTAACTGACTCAGCATGTTGAACGCTGTGATGTGACCAGCCTGTTGTGTAACTGACTCGGCATGTTGAACGCTGTGATGTGACCAGCCTGTTGTGTAACTGACTCGGCATGTTGAACACTGTGATGTGACCAGCCTGTTGTGGAACTGACTCAGCACGTTGAACACTGTGATGTGACCAGCCTGTTGTGGAACTGACTCAGCATGTTGAACACTGTGATGTGACCAGCCTGTTGTGTAACTGACTCAGCACGTTGAACACTGTGATGTGACCAGCCTGTTGTGTAACTGACTCGGCATGTTGAACACTGTGATGTGACCAGCCTGTTGTGTAACTGAGTCGGCATGTTGAACGCTGTGATGTGACCAGCCTGTTGTGGAACTGACTCGGCATGTTGAACGCTGTGATGTGACCAGCCTGTTGTGTAACTGACTCGGCATGTTGAACGCTGTGATGTGACCAGCCTGTTGTGTAACTGACTCGGCATGTTGAACACTGTGATGTGACCAGCCTGTTGTGGAACTGACTCAGCACGTTGAACACTGTGATGTGACCAGCCTGTTGTGGAACTGACTCAGCATGTTGAACACTGTGATGTGACCAGCCTGTTGTGTAACTGACTCGGCACGTTGATGTCACCTGTTAAATCCACTTCAATCAGTGTAGATGAAGGTGGAGGAGATGTTTAACCCATTGCAATGTCTTGTGTATGTGTGCCATTCTGTAACGGAGACGCAGGGAATCAGGAAGCAGATGCTGTCAGTGGGTTTAAATACGAACAAACATAGAGTGAATACAAGAACAAGAGCAACATCTGAACATGAACACAAACAATACTACTTTATGGGTGATACAACAGACCGCTAGATAAAGAGGATGTGATGAAGTCCAGGTGTGCCTGATGAGGACCAGATGTGCGTAATGATGGGTTACCAGGACCGGTGGTTAGTAGACCGGCAACGTCGAACGCAGGAGCGGGGGATTGGAAGTAGACGTGACAGTGTCCCACCCTCCCCCGACTCACGGATTTAGCCGCAGGACGGCGCTGGCCAGGAGGACGTCGCAGAAGGCGAGGAGCGGCCGGTCCAGATGGTGAAGGTTGAAATGTTTGATGATGTTGGGATCTAAAATGTGGTCAACCTGAACCCAGCACCTCTGGACTGTACCCCTCACAGCCAGAACACAACACCTCTGGACCGTACCCGTCCCAGCCAGAACACAACACCTCTGGACTGTACCCCTCACAGCCAGAACACAACACCTCTGGACCGTACCCGTCCCAGCCAGAACACAACACCTCTGGACCGTACCCGTCCCAGCCAGAACACAACACCTCTGGCCCGTACCCGTCCCAGCCAGAACACAACAGCTCTGGACCGTACCCGTCTCAGCCAGAACACAACAGCTCTGGACCGTACCCGTCCCAGCCAAAACACAACACATCTGGACCATACCCATCCCAGCCAGAACACAACACATCTGGACTGTAACCCTCACAGCCAGAACACAACACTTCTGGACCGTACCCCTCACAGCCAGAACACAACACCTCTGGACCGTACCCGTCCCAGCCAGAACACAACACCTCTGGACCGTACCCATCCCAGCCCACCAGGTGCTGGAGCCAAACCCACGACGTTGGGAGTCCAGGAGGGACCGTACCCCATCCCAGCCCACCAGGTGCTGGATCCAAACCCACGACGTCGGCAGTCCAGGAGTGATCTGACTGCATAGGCGGGGCTTCCCTGGATGTCCAGCTGAGGTGGAGGGGTGTCATGAGGGACGGCATCAGCCAGCGGACCAGGAACCACCGGCCTGAGGAGGGAAACATGAAAAGAGGGTGGGATCCGGCATTTAGTGGCGAGCTGTAAACCGTAGGTTTTCTCATTTCTCATCCTCCGGAGGACTTTAAACGGCCCCACAAACTGGGGGATCAGCTTCTGGCAGGGCAGACGGTGCGGGAGGTTCCAGGTGCAGAGCCAGACACAATCACCAGGATGGAACACGGGAGCCTCACTGGGATGGTGGTCCACCTGCTCCTTCTGACGGCTGACGGCGTGTTGGAGACTTACGTGGGCAGCGTTTCAAACCTCCTCTGCAAGCCGAACCACTCGTCCACCGCAGGAGCTTCGGTCTGGCTCTGCATGGAGCCAGGGCCTGCTGGTACCCCAGGACGCACTGGAAGGTAGACAGCCAGCTGGAGGAGTGACAAAGTGAATTCTGGGCGTACTCCGCCAAGGGAAGGAGCTGTGCCCATTACCCTGCCGGTGCTCTCAGTGACTCCTAGCGAGAGGTCCAGCTCCTAGTTCATCCACTCCACCTGCCTGTTGGACTGAGGCCGGTACCCAGAAGTGAGGCTGACCGTGACCTCCAGCTTCTCCATGAAGGCTCTCTATACCCGTAACGTGAATTGGGGGTCATGGTCGGAGACCATCTCCTCCGGAAGGCCATAGTGCCGGAAGACCTGCTGGAACAGTGCCTCCGCGACCTGGAGAGTGGCAGGGAGACCTGAGGTGTGCCGGCAAGATTTGGTTTGTGCACATACGGAGAAAATGTTGACGTAGCTAGCGATGTCCTGCACCAAGGTGGGCCACCAGTACTTAGCAGAGATGGATTAACCTCTATGGGGATAGGTGGGACGCTAGCGTCCCACCCGTGGTGCACTCCATCAACAGCAGGTGCATTTCAAGAGCGGCAAATTTGAATCCAAATAAATGTCAAAATTCACATTTTTCAAACATACAACTATTTTACACCCTTTGAAAGATAAACATCTCCTTAACCTCTATGGGACCGGCGGGACGAATTCGTCCCACCTACGTAACAGCCACTGCCATCCTGTGGCGCGATTTTCAAAATCTTCAAAATCATATTACTTCAATTTCTCAAACATATGACTATTTTACAGCCATTTAAAGATAAGACTCTCGTTAATCTAACCACACTGTCCGATTTCAAAAAGGCTTTACAACGAAAGCAAAACATTAGATTATGTCAGCAGAGTACCAAGCCAGAAATAATCAGACACCCATTTTTCAAGCCAGCATATAATGTCACCAAAACCCAGAAGACAGCTAAATGCAGCACTCACCTTTGATGATCTTCATCAGATGACAACCCTAGGACATTATGTTATACAATACATGCATGTTTTGTTCAATCAAGTTCATATTTATATCAAAAACCAGCTTTTTACATTAGCATGTGACGTTCAGAACTAGCATACCCCCCGCAAACTTACGGGGAATTCGCTAACATTTTACTAAATTACTCACGATAAACGTTCACAAAAAGCATAACAATTATTTTAAGAATTATAGATACAGACCTCCTCTATGCACTCGATATGTCCGATTTTAAAATAGCTTTTTGGTGAAAGCACATTTTGCAATATTCTAAGTACATAGCCCAAGCATCACGGGCTCGCTATTTAGACACCCGGCAAGTTTAGCACTCACCATAATCATATTTACTATTATAAAAATGTCATTACCTTTTGTTGTCTTCGTCAGAATGCACACCCAGGACGTCTACTTCAATAACAAATGTTGGTTTGGTCCAAAATAATCCATCGTTATATCCGAATAGCGCCGTTTTGTTCGTGCGTTCCAGACACTATCCGAAATAGTAAAGAAGTGTCGCGCGCTTGGCGCAATTCCTGACAATAAAATTCAAAGTATTCCATTGCCGTACGTCGAAGCATGTCAACCGCTGTTTAAAATCAATTTTTACGTCATTTTTCTCGTAGAAAAGCGATAAAATTCCGACAGGGAATCTCCTTTTCGGCAAACAGAGGAAAAAATCCCAAAGGCGGGGGCGGTCGGGGTCACGCGCATAAGCTAGTGTCTCTTGATGGGCCACTTGAGAAAGGCGATAATGTGTTTCAGCCTGGGGCTGGAATGACGACATTCTCTTTTTTCCCGGGCTCTGAGAGCCTATGGACGACGTGGGAAGTGTCACGTTAGAGCAGAGATCCTTAGTAAATGATAGAGATGGCAAAGAAGTTCCAGAAATGGTCAGACAGGCCACTTCCTGTAAAGGAATCTCTCAGGTTTTGACCTGCCATTTGAGTTCTGTTATACTCACAGACACCATTCAAACAGTTTTAGAAAATTTAGGGTGTTTTCTATCCATATGTAATAAGTATATGCATATTCTAGTTACTGAGTAGGAGTGGTAACCAGATTAAATCGGGTATGTTTTTTATCCAGCCGTGTCAATGCTGCCCCCTAGCCCTAACAGGTTAATCTAACCACGTTTTACGATTTCAAAAAGGTTTTACGGCGAAAGCATAAATTTAGAGTATGTTAGGACAGTACATTTACAAGAGTTGTGTGTAATGTTTTGTCAAGTCAAAGACAGGGTCACCAAAACCATAAAACCAGCTAAAATGATGCACTAACCTTTTACAATCTCCATCAGATGACACTCCTAGGACATTATGTTAGACAATGCATGCATTTTTAGTTCTATCAAGTTCATATTTATATCCAAAAACAGCGTTTTACTATGGCATTGATGTTGAGGAAATCGTTTCCCTCCAATAACCGGCAGTCAAGTCAGCGTCACAAATTAAATAATTAAAATTAGAAAACATTGGTAAAATATTATATTGTCATTTAAAGAATTATAGATTTACATCTCTTGAACGCAATCAACTTGCCAGATTTAAAAATAACCTTACTGGGAAATCACACTTTGCAATAATCTGAGCACTGCCCCCAGAAAAATACGCGTTGCGATACAGACTAGACGTCATGTTGGGGAGATCTAAAATCGAAAATACTATGTAAATAATCCATTACCTTTGATTCTCTTCATCAGATGTCACTTCCAGGTATCACAGGTCCATAACGAATGTAGTTTTGTTAAAAAAAACTCATCATTTATGTCCAAAAATCTCCGTCTTGTTAGCACATGATCTAAGCCAGCCGGACTTCTCGTCATGAACGAGGGGAAAAAATATATTTACGTTCGTTCAAACATGTCAAACGTTGTATAGCATAAATCATTAGGGCCTTTTTTAACCAGAACATGAATAATATTCAAGGTGGACGAATGCATACTCTTTTATAACGTATTGGAACGAGGGTACCCAACATGAACTCGCGCGCCAGGTGTCTAATGGGACATCATCGTTCCATGGCTCTTGTTCGGTCAGATCTCCCTCCAGAAGACTCAAAACACTTTGTAAAGGCTGGTGACATCTAGTGGAAGCAATAGGAAGTGCCAAAATATTCCTCGGCCCCTGTGTTTTTCAATGGGATAGGTTTAAAGTCAATACAACACATCAGGTATCCACTTCCTGTCAGAAAATGTCTCAGGGTTTTGCCTGCCAAATGAGTTCTGTTATACTCACAGACACCATTCAAACAGTTTTAGAAACTTTAGAGTGTTTTCTATCCATATATAATAAGTATATGCATATTCTAGTTACTGGGTAGGATTAGTAACCAGATTAAATCGGGTACATTTTTTTATCCAGACGTGCAAATGCTGCCCCCTAGCCCTAACAGGTTAAATGGTAATACCTGGGTGTCCAGTGCGCCCAGGTCAACAGCCGATAACTTACCTCCGTGGGAACGTAGGTGCGGGCGCAGTTTCCCTCTCCAGAGCCTGGCGGATGTCCACTTCTACGTTTCAAAGCATCGGGAGGGCGGAATGAGGGGCGCATTCAGGACAGGAATAACTTCCAAATCGTGGAGACGAAACAGGGCATCGGCCTTAATGACGTGGTGGTAGAAGTTGGCAAGCCCTGAAAACCGTTGTAGTCCATTTACTGTGCTTGAGACTAACCATGACCTGACTGCCTCGACTTTCCTTTCATCCAAAACAAATGCCTTTCCTTTCATCGTTCACGAATGCCTGGAACACCGATGGAGCATTGGCTAGTACATAAGGCATCATCAAGTACTCGTAGTGACCAGACATCGTGCTGAAGGCCGTCTTCCATTCATCCCTCTCCTGGATGCGGATCAGATTGTCGGTCCAGTTGTACAGGTGTATTAGATAACCCCCGGGTGTATTAGATAACCCCTGGGTGTATTAGATAACCCCCGGGTGTACTAGATAACCCCCGGGTGTACTAGATAACCCCCGGTGTATTAGATAACCCCCGGGTGTACTAGATAACCCCCGGTGTATTAGATAACCCCCGGGTGTACTAGATAACCCCCGGGTGTACTAGATAACCCCCGGTGTATTAGATAACCCCCGGGTGTACTAGATAACCCCCGGTGTATTAGATAACCCCCGGGTGTATTAGATAACCCCCGGGTGTACTAGATAACCCCCGGGTGTACTAGATAACCCCCGGGTGTACTAGATAACCCCCGGGTGTAATTGTATTGTATTTATATGACAAAGCAGCAGCTACTCTTCCTGGAGTCCAGCAAAATTAAGACACTTATACAATTTTAAAAACATTACAAAACATTCACAGAATTCACAACACACTGTGTGCCCTCAGGCCCCTAATCCACCACTACCACATATCTACAGTACAAAATCCATGTGTGTGTGTATAGTGCGTATGTTATTGTGTGTGGTATGCACGTATCTGTGCCTATGTATGTGGTCCTTCACAGTCCCTGCTATTCCAAAAGGTGTATTTTTATCCGTTTTTTAAAATCTGATTCTTCTGCTGCATCAGTTACCTGATGTGGAATAGAGTTCCATGTAGTCATGGCTCTATGTAGTACTGTGCACCTGCCACAGCCTATGAAGAGACTTCTGGTGGCATGTCTTGTGGGGTATGGATGGGTGTCTGAGCTGTGCGCCAGTAGTTCACACAGACAGCTCGGTGCATTCAACATGTCAATACCTCTCATAAATACAAGTAGTGATGAAGTCAATCTCTCCTCCACTTTGAGCCAGGAGAGATTGACATGCATATTATTAATATTAGCTCTCTGTGTACATCCAAGGGCCAGCCGCGCTGCTCTGTTCTGAGACAATTCCCTTTTTGTGGCATCTGACAATACGACTGAACAGTAGTCCAGGTGTGACAAAACTAGGGCCTGTAAGACCTGTCTTGTTGATAGTGTTGTTAAGAAGGTAGAAACTAGGGCCTGTAGGACCTGCCTTGTTGATAGTGCTGTTAAGAAGGTAGAAACTAGGGCCTGAGGACCTGCCTTGTTGATAGTGTTGGTAAGAAGGCAGAAACTAGGGCCTGTAGGACCTGCCTTGTTGATAGTGTTGTTAAGAAGGTAGAAACTAGGGCCTGTAGGACCTGCCTTGTTGATAGTGTTGTTAAGAAGGTAGAAACTAGGGCCTGTAGGACCTGCCTTGTTGATAGTGTTGATAAGAAGGTAGAAACTAGAGCCTGTAGGACCTGCCTTGTTGATAGTGTTGATAAGAAGGTAGAAACTAGGGCCTGTAGGACCTGCCTTGTTGATAGTGTTGTTAAGAAGGTAGAAACTAGGGCCTGTAGGACCTGCCTTGTTGATAGTGTTGTTAAGAAGGTAGAAACTAGGGCCTGTAGGACCTGCCTTGTTGATAGTGTTGTTAAGAAGGTAGAAACTAGGGCCTGTAGGACCTGCCTTGTTGATAGTGTTGTTAAGAAGGTAGAAACTAGGGCCTGTAGGACCTGCCTTGTTGATAGTGTTGTTAAGAAGGTAGAAACTAGGGCCTGTAGGACCTGCCTTGTTGATGGTGCTGTTATGAAGGCAGAAACTAGGCCCTGTAGGACCTGCCTTGTTGATAGTGCTGTTAAGAAGGTAGAAACTAGGGCCTGTAGGACCTGCCTTGTTGATAGTGTTGATAAGAAGGTAGAAACTAGGGCCTGTAGGACCTGCCTTGTATATAGTGTTGTTAAGAAGGTAGAAACTAGGGCCTGTAGGATCTGCCTTGTTGATAGTGTTGTTAAGAAGGTAGAGCAGTGCTTTATTATGGACAGACTTCTCCCCATCTTAGCTACTGTTGCATCAATATGTTTTGACTATGACAGTTTACAATCCAGGGTTAATCCAAGCAGTTTAGTCACCTCAACTTGCTCAATTTACACATTATTAATTGAAAGATTTAACTGAGGTTTAGGGTTTAATGAATGATTTGTCCCAAATACAATGCTTTTAGTTTTAGAAATATGTAGGACTAACTTATTCCATGCCACCCAATCTGAAACTAACTGCAGCTCTTTGTTATGTGTTGCAGTCATTTCAGTCACTGTAATAGCTGACGTGTATAGTGTTGAGTCATCCGCATACATAGAAACTCAAAGCCAGTGGCATGTCGTTAGTAAAGATTGAAAGAATGAAGATTTCTAGACAGCTTCCCTGGGGAGTTCAAATCAAATGTAATTTGTCACATATGTCAAATACAACAGGTGTGGAATTTACAGTTAAATGCTTACTTATAAGCCCTACAAATAATTAAAGAGCAGAAGTAAAACTACAATAACGTGGCTAGATACAGGGGTTCCCTGTACAGAGTCAATGTGCCACCGGTTAGTCGAGGTAATTGAGGTAGTATGTACATGTAGGTAGAGTTATTAAAGTGACTATGCATAGATAATAAGAGAGAGTAGCAGCAGCGTGAAAGAGGGGGAGGAGGCAATGCAAATAGTGTGGGTAGCCATTTGATTAGATTTTCAGGAGTCCTATAGCTTGGGGGTAAAAGCTGTTTAGAAGCGTCTTTGACTTAGACTTGATGCTCCGGTACCGCTTGCCGTGCAGTAGTAGAGGGAACAATCTATGACTTGGGTGGCTGGAGTCTTTGACAATTTTTAGGGCCTTCCTCTGACACCGCCTGGTATAGAGGTCCTGGATGGCAGGAAGCTTGGCCCCAGTGATATACTGGGCTGTACGCACTACCATCTGTAGTGCCTTGCGGTTGGAAGCCAAGCAGTTGCCATACCAGGCAGTGATGCAACCAGTCAACCTTTTGAGGATCAGAGGACCCATGCCAAATCTTTTTAGTCTCCTGGGGGGGAATAGGTTTTGTCGTGCTTTCTTCACAACTGTCTTGGTGTGCTTGGACCATGTTAGTTTGTTGGTGATGTGGACGCCAAGGAACTTGAAGATCTCAACCTGCTCCACTACAGCCCCGTCGATGAGAATGAGGGCGTGCTCGGTCCTCCTGTTCCTGTAGTCCACAAGAATAGGCTGTCTCATCATTGTCGGTGATCAGGCCTACCACTGTTGTGTCATCGGCAAACTTAATGATGATGTAGGAGTCGTGCCTGGCCGTGCAGTCATGAGTGAACAGGAAGTACAAGAGGGGACTGAGCACGCACCCCTGAGGGGCCCCCATGTTGAAGATCAGCATGGCAGATGTGTTGTTACCTACACTTATCACCTGGGGGCGGCCCGTCCAGAAGTCCAGGATCCAGTTGCAGAGGGAGGTGTTTAGTCCCAGGGTCCTTAGCTTAGTGACGAGCTTTGAGGGCAGTATGGTGTTGAACGCTGAGCTTTAGTCAATGAATAGCATTCTCACATAGGTGTTCCTTTTATCCAGGTGTGAAAGGGCAGCGTGGAGTGCAATAGAAATTCCTGATTCTACCTGGAATATGTTGGAGAGACTTCCATTAAAGAACACCCTCTGTGTTCTGTTAGACATGTAACTCTTAATCCACATTAAAGCAGGGGGTGTAAAGTCATAACACATCCGTTTTTTTCCATCAACAGACTACGATCGATAATATCAAAGTCTAACAAGACAGCCCCCACAATCTTTTTTTATCATCAATATCTCTCAGCCAATCATCAGTAATTTGTGCGTGTTGAATGTCCTTCACGTTAAGCTGAAAATCTCGTTTCAGGAAACTAGGTGTATGTCACGTATCACTACGTCACAGGAGAGCCATGTGAACTTTTATCTGCCTTAACATACTGTATGTTTCCCATGCCAATAAAGCCCTTAAATTCAATTTAATCCTCCTTAACCTCTATGGGCTAGGTGGGACGCAAGCGTCCCACCCGTGGTGCACTCCATCAACAGCAGGTGCATTTCAAGAGCGGCAAATTTGAATCCAAATAAATGTCAAAATTCAAATTTTTCAAACATACAACTATTTTACACCCTTTGAAAGATAAACATCTCCTTAATCTAACCACGTTTTACGATTTCAAAAAGGTTTTACGGCGAAAGCATACATTTAGAGTATGTCAGGACAGTACATTTACAAGAGTTGTGTGTAATGTTTTGTCAATTCAAAGACAGGGTCACCAAAACCATAAAACCAGCTAAAATGATGCACTAACCTTTTACAATCTCCATCAGATGACAATCCTAGGACATTATGTTAGACAATGCATGCATTTTTAGTTCTATCAAGTTCATATTTATATCCAAAAACAGCGTTTTACTATGGCATTGATGTTGAGGAAATCGTTTCCCTCCAATAACCGGCAGTCAAGTCAGCACCACAAATTAAATAATTAAAATTAGAAAACATTGGTAAAATATTATATTGTCATTTAACCTGTTGGGTCTAGGGGGCAGCATTTGCACGTCTGGATAAAAAAAATGTACCCGATTTAATCTGGTTACTAATCCTACCCAGTAACTAGAATATGCATATACTTATTATATATGGATAGAAAACACTCTAAAGTTTCCAAAACTGTTTGAATGGTGTCTGTGAGTATAACAGAACTCATTTGGCAGGCAAAACCCTGAGACATTTTCTGACAGGAAGTGGATACCTGATGTGTTGTATTGACTTTAAAACCTCTTCAGCGTCTGATCCCGTTAGCGGGATCAAAATCCAGCGAAAAATCATATCGCCAATTAGCATAAAAAAAAAATCATAATTTAAAAAATAAAAAAAATATATATATATTTTTTTTTATAGATACACCTCTCCTGAATCGACCCACGTCGTCCGATTTCAAAAAGGTTTTACAGGAAAAGCAAATCATTAGATTATATTAGATGAGTCCATCGTAAAAAGCAGCTTCATAGCCATTTTCCGACCAACCACTTGCATCACATATAATCAAAAAACAGCTAAATGCAGCACTAACCTTTTACAAACTTCATCAGATGGCACCCCTAGGACATCATGTTATACAATGCATGCATTCTTTTGTTCAATAAAGGTCATATTTATATATAAAAACAGCATTTTACATCTCTGTCTGAGGTTGACTACATAATTTCCCCTCAAAAGCGTCCCGGTAAACAATGCTACATTTCCCTAAATTACTATCCTATGACAATATACATTTAAAAAATCGTTAATCTAACATTTATAGATGAATATCTCTTGAGAACACCTGTCATACCAGATTTTAAATTAACTTTACTGGGTAATCACACTTTGCAATAAAAGGAGATGCGATACTCAGAAAATGAGCTAATATACAGAGCTCGGCGCCATCTTGGAAGCAATCGCATGTCACATCTCATCTTGTATAATATTGTCAATAATCGCCTACCTTTAGTTGTCTTCATCAGAAAGCATCCCAGGTCCACAACAGATGTATTTTCGGTCAAAAAGTCCATACTTCATGTTCCATTAGCCTGATGTTGGTAGCGCGTCCTATGGCTCTCTCCAAGCTCAGTGCTGAAGTTCAGAATAAATGCAATGCTCGCGCATGTAGGTTCGTTCAAACATGTCAAACGTTGTATAAAATAAATCTTCAGGGCCTCTAACACCAAGAGAGCCAATAAGATTCGAGGGGGATGATGTCATGGCCTTTAAAACCGTATCCAAAGGTGGGGGCAGACATGGCCGCCGGCGTCATAATGGTGATGGCCCATCCCCTGTGACCAATTTCAAACTCGTGTCATTCACTGAGTTTTGACTCTATAAGGCTCAAACCACTGTGAAAGGACTGGCGACATCTAGTGGAAGCAATAGGAAGTGCTCAATGAACCATTGTTAACGGTGTGATTAATAAGGAAAGATGAGAAGTCGAGTCCACAATTCAGAATTCCACTTCCTGTTTCAATCGGTCTCGGGGTTTTGACTGCCATTTGAGTTCTGTTATACTCACAGACACCATTCAAACAGTTTTAGAAACTTTAGAGTGTTTTCTATCCATATATAATAAGTATATGCATGCCCTATCTTCTGAGTTTGATTAGTAGGCCGTTGAAAATGGGAACGATTTTTTTTCAAAATGCGCTGTGGCGCCCCCTATCCTACGGTATCCTCAAGAGGTTTTAATTAAACCTATCCCATTGAAAAACACAGGGGTTTAGGAATATTTTGGCACTTCCTATTGCTTCCACTAGATGTCACCAGCCTTTACAAAGTGTTTTGAGTCTTCTGGAGGGAGATCTGACCGAACAAGAGCCATGGAACGATGATGTCCCATTAGACACCTGGCGCGCGAGTTCATGTTGGGTACCCTCGTTCCAATACGTTATAAAAGAGTATGCATTCGTCCACCTTGAATATTATTCATGTTCTGGTTAAAAAAGGCCCTAATGATTTATGCTATACAACGTTTGACATGTTTGAACGAACGGAAAAATATTTTTTCCCCTCGTTCATGACGAGAAGTCCGGCTGGCTTACATCATGTGCTAACGAGACGGAGATTTTTGGACATAAATGATGAGCTTTTTTGAACAAAACTGCATTCGTTATGGACCTGTGATACCTGGAAGTGACATCTGATGAAGAGAATCAAAGGTAATGGATTATTTACATAGTATTTTCGATTTTAGATCTCCCCAACATGACGTCTAGTCTGTATCGCAATGCGTATTTTTCTGGGAGCAGTGCTCAGATTATTGCAAAGTGTGATTTCCCAGTAAGGTTATTTTTAAATCTGGCAAGTTGATTGCGTTCAAGAGATGTAAATCTATAATTCTTTAAATGACAATATAATATTTTACCAATGTTTTCTAATTTTAATTATTTAATTTGTTACGCTGACTTGACTGTCAGTTATTGGAGGGAAACGATTTCCTCAACATCAATGCCATAGTAAAACGCTGTTTTTGGATATAAATATGAACTTGATAGAACTAAAAATGCATGCATTGTCTAACATAATGTCCTAGGAGTGTCATCTGATGGAGATTGTAAAAGGTTAGTGCATCATTTTAGCTGGTTTTATGGTTTTGGTGACCCTGTCTTTGACTTGACAAAACATTACACACAACTCTTGTAAATGTACTGTCCTAACATACTCTAAATTTATGCTTTCGCCGTAAAACCTTTTTGAAATCGTAAAACGTGGTTAGATTAAGGAGATGTTTATCTTTCAAATGGTGTAAAATAGTTGTATTTTTGAAAAATTAGAATTTTGACATTTATTTGGATTCAAATTTGCCGCTATTGAAATGCACCTGCTGTTGATGGAGTGCACCACGGGTGGCACGCTAGCGTCCCACCTAGCCCCAAGAGGTTAAAGAATTATAGATTTACATCTCTTGAACGCAATCAACTTGCCAGATTTAAAAATAACCTTACTGGGAAATCACACTAATCTGAGCACTGCGCCTAGAAAAATACGCGTTGCGATACAGACGAGCCGTCATGTTGGGGAGATCTAAAATCGAAAATACTATGTAAATAATCCATTACCTTTGATTCTCTTCATCAGATGTCACTTCCAGGTATCACAGGTCCATAACGAATGTAGTTTTGTTCAAAAAAGCTCATCATTTATGTCCAAAAATCTCCGTCTTGTTAGCACATGATCTAAGCCCGCCGGACTTCACTTCATGAACGAGGGGAAAAAATATATTTACGTTCGTTCAAACATGTCAAACGGTGTATAGCATAAATCATTAGGGCCTTTTTTAACCAGAACATGAATAATATTCAAGGTGGACGAATGCATACTCTTTTATAACGTATTGGAACGAGGGTACCCAACATGAACTCGCGCGCCAGGTGTCTAATGGGCCATCATCATTCCATGGCTCTTGTTCGGTCAGATCTCCCTCCAGAAGACTCAAAACACTTTGTAAAGGCTGGTGACATCTAGTGGAAGCAATAGGAAGTGCCAAAATATTCCTCAGCCCCTGTGTTTTTCAATGGCATAGGTTTAAATGTAATACAACACATCAGGTATCCACTTCCTGTCAGAAAATGTCTCAGGGTTTTGCCTGCCAAATGAGTTCTGTTATACTCACAGACACCATTCAAACAGTTTTAGAAACTTTAGAGTGTTTTCTATCCATATATAATAAGTATATGCATATTCTAGTTACTGGGTAGGATTAGTAACCAGATTAAATCGGGTACATTTTTTTATCCAGCCGTGCAAATACTGCCCCCTAGCCCTAACAGGTTAACCTCTTACATCTAGACGTTCCGCTAGTGGAACACCTGCTCCAATATCCAATGATGGGCGTGGCGCGAAATACAAACTCCTCTAAAATCCGAAAACTTCCATTTTTCAAACATATGACTATTTTACAGCATTTTAAAGACAAGAATCTCGTTAATCTAACCACACTGTCCGATTTCAAAAAGGCTTTACAGCGAAAACGAAACATTACATTATGTCAACAGAGTACCCAGCCAGAAATAATCACACACCCACTCACAGACACCATTCAAACAGTTTTAGAAACTTTGGAGTGTTTTCTATCCAAAGCTAATAATTATATGCATATTCTAGTTTCTGGGCAGGAGTAATAATCAGATTAAATCGGGTACGTTTTTTTATCCGGCTGTGAAAATACTGCCCCCTATCCATAACAGGTTAACATACTGTATGTTTCCCATGCCAATAAAGCCCTTAAATTCAATTTAATTGAGAGAGAGAAAACGAGACAATGTTATTTTTTATTCCATTGTCTCTGAAGTGCTGCTCTCTCACGCAGAAGATTTCAAGGGTATTTTAGAAGAGTATTGTAGCGGCTGCCCCTAGTATGAGTAATGGCAGTTGCTGATTCACTGAGTGATTCTGAAGAGGTTATGAGCAAGCCAAGGACAAAGTTCTCTCTATCTCTCCATCCCTCCCCACCCAGAAACATGGTGTTTATTAGCCTTCAGAACCAATAGCCTTTCTATGCTTCTCTTGTTCTCAAGATAGCCAGTTCATAAAGTACCTCCATAATCTGTCTGTCTGTCTGTCTGTCTGTCTGTCTGTCTGTCTGTCTGTCTGTCTGTCTGTCTGTCTGTCTGTCTGTCTGTCTGTCTGTCTGTCTGTCTGTCTGTCTGTCTGTCTGTCTGTCTGTCTGTCTGTCTGTCTGTCTGTCTGTCTGGTAAAATCAATTTGGCCACTATGATTCATCTAGACTCTGTGGAACACACATAGTGTGATTCATCTAGTCTTTCACAAGACCCCATTACACCACATAAACCAAGGGAGAGGGGGAGATAAATAGGGAGAGGGAGATAGATAGATAGGATTGTAAAGTGAAAAAGTGGAGACTGATAGGGAGAGGGGGAGCGAGATAGGGAGAGAGGGGCAGAGAGATCGGGAGATGAGGGAGAGAGAGAGATAGGGAGATATGAGATGAGAAGAGAGGAGAGAGATTGGGAGAGGGGGATAGAGAGGTAGAGGGGGAGAGATATATGGAGAGGGAGAGAGAGATAGGGAGAGAGATTGTGAGAAGAAGGAGAGAAGTGGGGAGAGATCAGAAGAGGGGGAATAGGTGAGAAAATGTGTTTTCCCTCACCTCTCCCTCTGTTATAATTATGCCATCCATCAGCCATACATCCTGTCATGTATCGCCGGCATGTGCCTCTGTCTCTGAGTGGTCGCCCCAGGATCATCAGCCTTAGGTCCTGTCATGTACCGTCGGCCTGCGCCTCTCTCTCTGTGTGGTCGCCCCAGGTTAACATGGAGTAACGGCAGTGTCAGGATTCCCAGTCATTAAATTGAACAAGCTCTCATCGTAGTTTCCCTTCGAAATCTGGCGTATTATGGATGAACGATAAAAAACGAACGTGTGCTTTAATTCTGCATGGTTACAGAGTTAATTTCATTTGGTTACAGGGTTAAAACAGGAACAACTCATAGGTTAACAGTTTAGGTATTCGTTCTGAACATACACACAGGAATGCATACACACAGGAATGCATACGCACAGGAACACACACATGTTGATGGTAAAACAAACAAAGAAACACACTCTCTCAAGCACATTCACATCCTTCCCATCTACACCTGGGGGATACTATTACACCTGGGAGATACCTATTACACCTGGGAGATACCTATTACACCTGGGTGTTACCTATTACACCTGGGAGATACCTATTATACCTGGGAGTTACCTATTATACCTGGGAGTTACCTATTATACCTGGGAGTTACCTATTATACCTGGGAGTTACCTATTACACCTGGGAGTTACCTATTACACCTGGGAGTTACCTATCATACTTGGGGGTTATCTATCATACTTGGGGGTTACATATTATACTTGGAGGTTACCTAGTACACCTGAGAGTTACCTATTATATCTGAGAGTTACCTAGTATACCTGGGGGTTACCTATTATACCTGGGGGTTACCTATTATACCTGGGGGTTACCTATTTTACCTGGGGGTTACCTATTAAACCTGGGAGTTACCTTTTATACCTGGGATTACCTATTACACCTGGGGGTTACCCGTTATACCTGAGGGTTACCTATTATACCTGGGGGTTACCTATTATACCTGGGGGTTACCTATTATACCTGGGCATTACCTATTATACCTGGGGGTTAGCTATTATACTACCTTGGGGTTACCTACTAAACCTGGGAGTTACGTTTCATACCTTGGAGTTACCTATTATCCTGTCTGGGCTAGGGGGCAGTATATTCACGGCCGGATAAAAAACGTACCCGATTTAAACTGGTTACTACTCTTGCCCAGAAACGAGAATATGCATATAATTAGTAGATTTGGATAGAAAACACTCTAAAGTTTCTAAAACTGTTTGAATGATGTCTGTGAGTATAACAGAACTCATATAGCAGGCCAAAACCTGAGAAGATTCCATACAGGAAGTGCCCTGTCTAACAATTTGTTGTCCTTCTGTTGCATCACTATCGGAAATACAGCATCTGTGCTGTAACGTGACACTTTCTAAGGCTTCCATTGGCTCTCTAAAGCATCCAGAAAGTGGAATGGGGTGTCTGCTGTCTCTGGGCAAAGTATAGGAGCAGAGTTTGTAAGTGGTCAGCCTGGGGACAGTGAGACTGAGATGCGCGTTCACGAGACTTCTCCTTTTTTTTTCTTTCAGTCTTTGAATGAATACAACGTTGCCTGGTTGGAATATTATCGCTATTTTACGAGAAAAATAGCATAAAAATTGATTTTAAACAGAATTTGACATGCTTCTAAGTACGGTAATGGAATATTTTGAATTCTTTTGTCACGAAACGCGCTCGCGCGTTACCCTTCGGATAGTGACCTGAACGCACAAACAAAACGGAGGTATTTGGATATAACTATGGATTATTTGGAACCAAAACAACATTTGTTGTTGAAGTAGAAGTCCTGGGAGTGCATTCTGATGAAGAACAGCAAAGGTAATCCATTTTTTCTAATAGTAATTCTGAGTTTAGTGAGCCCCAAACTTGGTGGGTGTCCGAGCTATGTACTCAGAATATTACAAAATGTGATTTCGCCGAAAAGCTATTTTAAAATCTCACATAGCGTTTGCATAAAGGAGTTCTGTATCTATAATTCTTAAAATAATTGTTATGTATTTTGTCAACGTTTATCATGAGTAATTTAGTAAATTCACCGGAAGTTTTTGGTGGGTATGCTAGTTCTGAACATCACATGCTAATGTAAAAAGCTGGTTTTTGATAAAAATATGAACTTGATTGAACAAAACATGCATGTATTGTATAACATAATGTCCTAGGAGTGTCATCTGATGAAGATCATCAAAGGTTAGTGCTGCATTTAGCTGTGGTTTTGGTTTTTGTGACATATATGCTTGCTTTGAAAATGGCTGTGTGATTATTTTTGGCAGGGTACTTTCCTGACATAATCTAATGTTTTGCTTTCGCTGTAAAGCCTTTTTGAAATCGGACAATGTGGTTAGATTAACGAAAGTCTTGTCTTTAAAATGGTGTAAAATAGTCATATGTTTGAGAAATTGAAGTTATAGCATTTTTTAGGTTTTTGTATTTCACGCCATGCGATTCCACTGGCTATTGACTAGGGTGGGACGTTTAGCCCAGAGAGGTTATACCTGGTTGTTACCTATTAAACCTGGGAGTTACATTCCATACCTGGGGGTTATCTATTATACTTGGGGGTTACCTATTACCTGGAAGTTACCTATTACGGAATCCCGCTTAATGAACGGTTCCAGAGCTGTATCTACTACCCTTTGTTTCAGGACAAACCGAATCACTCACAGTTCCAATCCAACAATTGTTTTCTTGCCTAGGAATATAGGCTTGAGGTGGCATCCTTGATCATGCAGGTCACCAGCCTATGTAAGAAACTGGGGAAAACGCAGATTGGGATGTTTACCTTTTCTACGCCGGAGGCTGGACGTCGTCTGAGCATGATGGCTGCATCTCCGCCATGTCGTTTGTCATTATTAGACCGGCCAGGGTGTTGCCCAGAGCTCCCCAATCCGGTAGCGGAGTCGAAGGAGCACATCAAGAGATGCATGGCAATCAACGATGGCCGCATGTCACGAGCCGTGGAAGCCGAAGACAGCGACATCCAGCAAAGCAGTCTACACTCCCAACAACGGATAGTTTCACCATCCTGGATCCTGATCTTCCTGCACCTTCAGCGTTTGGGGTACCTGTGTCTGTGGCCGCAGTAACTACTCCTACGATTTTGAAGTCGACAATGGCAACCTTCCGTCCCTGCTCTGGATCGAACGGGGCTTCTCCATTTGTCAGACGCCTGCACCAGGCGTCCGGAGCAACGGGCTCAAGTTGTCCTGCTTCTTGTTCATCCATAAAGAGTTTTCTGAATCCTGTGAACCGTGGGAGTGGGCGGATTTCCCCGTCCTTCTCTCCAGCCGTGATTTTGGGCGGCTCCATGGTAAGAAATGTGACCGTTCCTGGTGCAAAAACAATGTCTTATCCCGGATCTCGAGTAAATGACATTACTAAGCTACTTCTGAATGTACCAGGACATGGAAATCAATACTGGATTTTAAAGAGCTGATTGACTCTCTGCTAGACAATAATAAAAGACCCATCATAGCTGGCCCTGTGCCATCTCTGAATCGAGGCATTGAACGCTTTAGCAGGATTATTTCTCTTCAGAACTGGCTATGTGATTATTGCAGCTGAATGGGTGTAACTTTTGTTGACAATTTCAATACCTTTTGGAAACAAAACAGGTTTTATAAGGAGGATCGGGATCCACCTGGATCCTTTCACAGCATTATAAGGCTGTGTTGAGACAATGACTTATCAATGACCCAAGTCCAGCTCAGTTGTCATAATTCTTCAGCAAATGTACATTACACCAGAGGCGTTGGTAGACACAATGTAAGTCACCTAATTTATGTCCCGTTAACTGCCCTGAATGCCCTGCTGCCCTGCTGATCCTAAAGGTATTGTATGCAGTAATCATGTGCCTATGAACCAGAGTGATACTGTTAGCACTGAGGCGGTGTGCCCTAGTAGGAAGTCCACTGCTTGCAGCTGACCCTGCACTAACATGAGAATATCTACTTCTACTAAGTTTCCCAGTAAAGCAATCAAAACAAGTAAGAATCCCAGAAGAAAAGTGCTCAAAATATCCCACGTTAACATATGTAGCTTAAGAAACAAGGTTCATGAAATCAATAATTTGCTAGTAACAGATGACATTCATATTGTGACTATCTCTGAAACTCACTTATATAATATCTTTGATACAGTGGTAGCAATACAAGGTTACAACATCTACAGAAAGACAGAAATGCCAACGGGGGGGCAGTGTTGCGGTCCATATTCAGAACCAGATTCCTGTAAAGTTTAGAGATAATATAATGCCAAATACTGTTGAAGTAATATGGCTACAGGTTCATCTGCCTCACCTAAACCCCTTTCTGGTAGGAAGCTGCTATAGACCACCAAGTGCTAACAGTCAGTATCTGGATAACATGTGTGAAGTGCTTGATCATGTATGTGTTATCAACAGAGGTATAATTTCTTGGTGATTTCAAAATTGACTGGCTTTCATCAAGCTGCCCACTCAAGAAAAAGCTTAAAACTGCAACCAGTTCCTGCGACCTTTTTTTAGCTTATCAGTCAAACTGCCAGGGTAATTACAAACAGCAACAGGAATGAAATCATCAACATGTATTGATCACATCTTTACTAATGCCGCAGAAATTTGTGCTCCAGAATTTCGCTTGAAAGCAGTAACCAAATCCATAGAATGTAGTGATCACAATATTGTAGCCATGTCTAGGAAAACCAAAGTTCCAAAGGCTGGGCCTAATATAGTGTATAAGAGGTCATACAATAGGTTTTGTTGTTGTTGATGTAAATAATATTTGCTGGTCTGTGGTGTGTAATGAGGAGGAAACATATGCTGCACTTGACACATTTATGAAATTGCTTATTGCAGTTAGTAATGTACCCATTAAGAAAATGACTGTAAAAACGGTTAAATCCCTGTGTCACGCCCTGACCATAGAGATGTAACGGCCGTCTGAAAGAGTAGACCAAGGCGCAGCGTGGTTAGTGCTCATCATGTCATTTATTAGACTGAACACTGAATAAAAAAAAACAAAGTGCAACAGCTAAACAGTTCTGTCAGGTAACAAAATGACTAAACAGAAATTAACCACCCACAAAACCCAAAGGAAAACAGGCTGCCTAAGTATGGCTCCCAATCAGAGACAACGATATACAGCTGTCCCTGATTGAGAGTCATACCCGTCCGAAACAAAGAAATACCAAACATAGAAAAAAGGACATAGAATGCCCACCCTAACTCACACCCTGACCAACCAATATAGAGACATAAAAGGATCTCTAAGGTCAGGGCGTGACAAGAGAGCCTTTCTATTTCTCTATTTGGTCAGGTCAGGGTGTGATTTGGGTGGGCAATCTAGTTTTATTATTTTTTTGTTTGGCCAGGTACACAAAAACAAGATCCCACAATCACAGGTGGGAAAAGGGCTGCCTAAGTATGATCCACAATCAATCATAGACAGCTGCCTCTGATCTTGCCCTGTTTCTTTGTGTTCTAGAACGTAGCCCTGTTTCATTGTGTTCTAGAACGTAGCCCTGTTTCTGTGTTCTAGAACGTAGCCCTGTTTCATTGTGTTCTAGAACGTAGCCCTGTTTCTTTGTGTTCTGGAACGTAGCCCTGTTTCATTGTGTTCTAGAACGTAGCCCTGTTTCTTTGTGTTCTAGAACGTAGCCCTGTATCTGTGTTCTAGAACGTAGCCCTGTATCTGTGTTCTAGAACGTAGCCCTGTTTCTTTGTGTTCTAGAACGTAGCCCTGTTTCATTGTGTTCTAGAACGTAGCCCTGTTTCTTTGTGTTCTAGAGCGTAGCCCTGTTTCTTTGTGTTCTAGAACATAGCCCTGTTTCATTGTGTTCTAGAACGTAGCCCTGTTTCTTTGTGTTCTAGAACGTAGCCCTGTTTCTTTGTGTTCTAGAACATAGCCCTGTTTCATTGTGTTCTGGAACGTAGCCCTGTTTCATTGTGTTCTAGAACGTAGCCCTGTTTCTTTGTGTTCTGGAATGTAGCCCTGTTTCATTGTGTTCTAGAACGTAGCCCTGTTTCTTTGTGTTCTGGAACATAGCCCTGTTTCATTGTGTTCTGGAACGTAGCCCTGTTTCATTGTGTTCTAGAACGTAGCCCTGTTTCTTTGTGTTCTGGAACGTAGCCCTGTTTCATTGTGTTCTAGAACGTAGCCCTGTTTCTTTGTGTTCTAGAACGTAGCCCTGTATCTGTGTTCTAGAACGTAGCCCTGTATCTGTGTTCTAGAACGTAGCCCTGTTTCTTTGTGTTCTGGAACGTAGCCCTGTTTCTTTGTGTTCTAGAACGTAGCCCTGTTTTTTTGTGTTCTGGAACGTAGCCCTGTTTCATTGTGTTCTGGAACATAGCCCTGTTTCATTGTGTTCTAGAACGTAGCCCTGTTTCATTGTGTTCTGGAACGTAGCCCTGTTTCATTGTGTTCTGGAACGTAGCCCTGTTTCATTGTGTTCTAGAACGTAGCCCTGTTTCTTTGTGTTCTAGAACGTAGCCCTGTTTCATTGTGTTCTGGAACGTAGCCCTGTTTCATTGTGTTCTGGAACGTAGCCCTGTTTCATTGTGTTCTGGAACGTAGCCCTGTTTCTTTGTGTTCTGGAACGTAGCCCTGTTTCATTGTGTTCTGGAACGTAGCCCTGTTTCATTGTGTTCTAGAACGTAGCCCTGTTTCTTTGTGTTCTAGAACATAGCCCTGTTTTTTTGTGTTCTGGAACATAGCCCTGTTTCATTGTGTTCTGGAACGTAGCCCTGTTTCTTTGTGTTCTAGAACGTAGCCCTGTTTCATTGTGTTCTAGAACGTAGCCCTGTTTCTGTGTTCTAGAACGTAGCCCTGTTTCTTTGTGTTCTAGAACGTAGCCCTGTTTCATTGTGTTCTAGAACGTAGCCCTGTTTCTGTGTTCTAGAACGTAGCCCTGTTTCTTTGTGTTCTAGAACGTAGCCCTGTTTCTGTGTTCTAGAACGTAGCCCTGTTTCTTTGTGTTCTAGAACGTAGTCCTGTTTCTTTGTGTTCTAGAACGTAGCCCTGTTTCATTGTGTTCTAGAACGTAGCCCTGTTTCTTTGTGTTCTAGAACGTAGCCCTGTATCTGTGTTCTAGAACGTAGCCCTGTATCTGTGTTCTAGAACGTAGCCCTGTTTCATTGTGTTCTGGAACGTAGCCCTGTTTCTTTGTGTTCTAGAACGTAGCCCTGTTTCATTGTGTTCTGGAACGTAGACCTGTTTCTTTGTGTTCTAGAACGTAGCCCTGTTTCATTGTGTTCTAGAACGTAGCCCTGTTTCATTGTGTTCTAGAACGTAGCCCTGTTTCATTGTGTTCTGGAACGTAGCCCTGTTTCTGTGTTCTAGAACGTAGCCCTGTTTCATTGTGTTCTGGAACGTAGCCATGTCTTTCATTTTTGTTCATTGATTTCACCTGTGTTGGTTTCTCACTTGGCCCCATCAGCTCCCTATTTAGTTCAGTTCTTTCTGTTTGTATGATTGTGAGGTATTGTTTGTTTTTGACTGCCTACCTGTGTTTGACCGTTGCCTGCCTGTGACCACGATTCCCGCCTTCTGCTAAGGCTTAATTAACATCTGCAGCGCTCTGCGCGTGAATCTACACATTTTTCTCCCTGAGTATTCGTACTGCTTGAATAGTGACGCTCTGTTTCCGCATGGATGGGTGATCCATTATTAATGCCTGACTCAGCAGAGGGAGTTGTCTCCAGCACATATCAAAGAGTCCCACCAGGCATGAGCAGTCGCTCATTTATTGATAAGATACGGTAAGGATCGGGTCAGTACGTCACTGTCTGTAATTCCCAGTGGTGGGTAGGGAAGCTTCTACCTATCTGTCTGTCTTTTTCTCTCGTGTGTGTACCTCGTTATGAAGCTTTTTCTGGCTGTGTCGTTTTCAATCTTCATTGCTCTCTCTACACTTCTCATTTTTTTACAACTTCTAACTCTCTCTATCTTACTTAAAAAAAAAGATGAATCCAAGTGAATCATTGCTAGGACTACTCTCTCTGAGCTCTCTATACCCCTCCAAATCCTCCAGATACTCTCTATGTTGCTAAGTTTCAATTTCACACACAAACAGACGGACGAATGACAAAATAACATTACACTACAAAATAACTCTCACTAATTTAGAGATCAGGTCTCGTGATTTCTTCCCGAGACGGACTCAAAATGTATTTTGATTATAATAACTACACCGCCTGTGGTTATAACTACACCGCCTGTGGTTATAACTACACCGCCTGTGGTTATAACTACACCGCCTGTGGTTATAACTACACCGCCTGTGGTTATAACTACACCGCCTGTGGTTATAACTACACCGCCTGTGGTTATAACTACACCGCCTGTGGTTATAACTACACCGCCTGTGGTCATAACTACACTGCCTGTGAAATACCTTATTTGTCCTCCATTAATTCCAATGAGCTGCCCCATGCCAAAACCAGTTGAGTGCGGTGCTTGGAAGTATATTTCACGTAGTTTGCAATTTTGTAGGCTACCTGGTGCATGATTTCTCTATTGCTACTACATACATACATACATACATACATACATACATACATACATAAATTGTATACCTCCACTACAGTACTTTGATCTGCATCAGTTTGGATTTAGCATTGAGTATAAGCATTACCCGCTGAAAACAAAGTGTTTACATGGATAATTCAGAGTTTTTTTTTTTTTCTTCGCTGGTCTCGGGAAGACATTTTGAGACTGTCTCAACTCAGGAAGAAATCACGAGTCCTCACTGTCCGAGACCGAGTTAAAACGTATCCGACACCTGAGACAAGACCGAGACACTCAACATGAGGTCTCTAGACTGGACTAGAAACCGAGACACTCAATATGTGGTCTCTAGACTGGACTAGAGACTGAGACCGAAATAGAGACCGGACTATAGACTGAGTCCGGTCTCCAGTACTACAACACTGGTGTCCGGTTCCCACGTCATCTCCTGACGTCCTCAGAGATGGACGGACGTTGAATACTGACATATATCACGTGTGACCTGTCTGACCCTGGAAGCACTGAGCAATAGAAAGCAAAAAGTGGAGAAGGAACCAAAGAGAAGAAAGGAGGTGAAAAAAAAAAAACAGAGAATGAAGAAGATATGTGTGTTGCTGAACTTCGGCTGCATCCAGACATTTCCTGAAAGGTGAAAGGGGTCAGAAGTTTTTCTTAAAGGCAATTAACCACAATCACAGGACTGAAAATGGATGGGTCCTGACAAAGGCTCAGCCTTTGACATGGCAATGAGACGACGTCTCAACCCAAATGGCAACCTATTCCCTTTATAGTGCACTACTTTTGACCGGGACTCATAGGGCGCTATAGCATGTCATTTGAGAAACAGCTAAGTTCTTTAACCCTGGGCTGATCGAGGTCAAACATAGCCATCCCTGTGGACTTAGGTTATAGCAATCCGTGACTTAGAGAAAGTCCTTTAAAGAGAAAGAATTTGTGAGTCAAAAAAAAAAGTGACTACGCCACCACAAAAAAAAGTATTTGCGATAAAACGGAGAGTAAAAAGTTAGACATTACAAAAGTACTTATATAATATATTACTTCACTGTTTAAATGAAAAGCACAGCTACTGAGAACTCACCTGAAACCTGGGCTGCAGCCCAAATGGCACCCTTTTCCCTTCGCAGTAAACTACTTTTGACCAAAGCCTATAGTGCACTATATAGGGAACAGGGAACGATTTCGGACGTATCCCTGAACTTTACTTCAGTAGACTGCTGATGGAAGTATAAATGTATGATCTCCCTTCTCTCTCCCACTCCTTCCCTCCCCTTCCTTTCCTAGTCAATCCAGTTACGATCTCCCTTCTCTCTCCCACTTCCTTCCCTCCCCTTCCTTTCCTAGTCAATCCAGTTACGACCTCTCCTTTTTTTTCGATGCCAACAGGATCTGAACTCCAAACCATTAAACTGCAGACTGAGTCCTATTGGTTCTGGTTCAAAGTAGTGCACGATATAGGGAACAGAGTGCCATTTGAAATGTGTGAAGTTACTGTACCCTCCACATGTTTTTGATATGAGCAGTTCTGATCCATTCTCCTTCTCTCTGTTGTTACTTAAGCTGTTCTATTGATAGTCAATGAAAGGGAACGTGTATGAAATGTCCTCCCTCAGCTGTGAGCTAAACGTTGTGGTTTTCTATCGCCTGATTTTTGTTACTCTCTCGTCCATTACCTGGTCGTTCAGAATGTTGAGGCTCCCAACAGCTTTGGGATAACAAACTGTTCAGAAAATATAACATGTGGTACGAAACATATGTTTACAAATCCAAAAAGAAAACAAGACTGGAAAGACGAAGCCTCTTTCTTTCGCTCTCTCAATTTAATTTATTTTAAGTGCTTTATTGGCATGGGAATCATTTTTTAACATTGCCAAAGCAAGTAAAATAGATAATAAACAAAAGTGAAATAAACAATATAACAGTAAACATTACACTCACAGAAGTTCCAGAAGAATAAAGACATTTCAAATGTCATATTATGTGTATATACAGTGTTGTAATGATGTGCAAATAGCTAAAGTATAAAAGGGAAAATAAATATAAATAAATATGGGTTGTATTTACAATGGTGTTTTGTTCTTCACTGGTTGACCTTTTCTTGTGCCAACAGGTCACACATCTTGCTGCTGTGATGGAACACTGTGGTATTTCACCCAGTAGATATGGGAGTTTATCGAAATTTGATGTTTTTCGAATTCTTTGTGGATCTGGCAATCTTGGCATCGCAGTACTAGCTGTGCCACTAGAGTATATATGGGTTCGAGTCCAGGCTCTGTCGCAGCCGGCCGTGACCAGGAGACGCATGGGGAGGCGCACAATTGGCCCAGCATCGTCCAGGTTAGGGGAGGGTTTGGCCGGCAGAGATGTCCTTGTCCCATCGAGCACTAGCGACTCTAGTGGCGGGCCGGGCACAGCGCACGCTGACACGGTCGCCAGGTACACGGTGTTTCCTCCGACACGCTGGCTTCCGGTATTGTGTCAAGAAGCAGTGCGGTTTGGTTGGGTTGTGTTTCGGAGGATGCACAGCTCTCGACCTTCGCCTCTCCCGAGTCCGTACAGGAGTTGCAGCAATGAGACAAGACTTTAACTACCAATTTAAAAGGGCTAAAGAAAATTAAGTGAATAAAAAATAAATACATATTTATACAGTTTGGGTTTTCTACTGCTAAGTTTATACCTTCACTAATACAGTGAAACATTTTGTCCAGGAAATTGTCTAGAAGGGATACATTTTTTTTTTGCCTAATAGTTTTTTGGTAGATTTCAACACTATTTTCCTTCCATCGACAGCATTTCTTAATATTATTCAGTTCCGTTGGCTTTGATGCCTCATGATTGAGTATTGCTCTGTTCAGGTAGACTGTGATTTTGCTGTGATCTGATAGGGGTGTCAGTGGACTGACTGTGAACGCTCTGAGAGACTCTGGGTTGAGGTCAGTGATAAAGTAGTCTACAATACAACTGCCTAGAGATGAGCTATAGGTGTACCTACCATAGGAGTCCCCTCGAAGCCTACCATTGACTATGTACAGACCCAGCGTGCGACAGAGCCGCAGGAGTTGTGACCCATTTTTATTGGTTATGTTGTCGTCGTTGTGCCTAGGGGGACATATGGGGGAGGGAATGCTGTCACCTCCAGGTAGGTGTTTGTCCTCCTGTGTGCTGAGGGTGTCAGGTTCTTGTCCAGTTCTGACATTTAGGTCGACACAGACTAGTACATGTCCATGGGCCTGGAAGTTGTTGATCTCCCCCTCTAGGACTTTGTATTTATTATTTAAGAACCAATTCTTATTTACAATGACGGCCTGCCAAAAGGCAAAAGGCCTCCTGCGGGGACGGGGGCTGGGATTAAAATGTTTATAAAAATATGGGACAAAACACACATCACAAGAAGAGAGACACCACAACACTACGTAAAGAGAGACCTAAAACAACAACATAGCACGGCAGCAACGCATGATAACACAGCATGGTAGCAACACAACATGACAACAACATGGTAGCAACACAACATGACAACAGCATGGTAGCAACACAACATGACAACAACATGGTAGCAACACAACATGACAACAACATGGTAGCAACACAACATGACAACAACATGGTAGCAACACAACATGACAACAACATGGTAGCAACACAACATGACAACAACATGGTAGAAACACAACATAGCAGCAGCACAACATTGTAGCTGCAGAAAACATGGTACAAACAATTTTGGACACAGACAACAGCACAAAGGGAAAGAAAATGGAGACAACAACACATCAAGTGAAGCAGCAACAACTGTCAGTATGAGTGTCCATGATTGAGTCTTTGAATGAAGAGATGGAGATAAAACGGTCAGGTTTGAGTGTTTGTTGCAGCTCGTTCCAGTCGCTAGCTGCAGCGAACTGAAAAGAGGAGCGACCCAGGGATGTGTGTGCTTTGGGAACCTTCAACAGGCTCCCAAGTGGCGCAGCGGTCTGCATCTCTGTACAGACATGTGTGTATTTTGTTTTATTACATACAACCGGAAATAACTTTTGGATATTATAGCGGTGGTACCTCACGACCAGGAATTTGACTTTCCCGAATTGGATCCTTTGTTTGTACCCCCCCAGGGGAATCCTTTGTTTGTACCCCCCCAGGGGGATCCTTTGTTCGTACCCCCCCAGGGGAATTAACCTTATCCCAGAGGCTGCTCCAAGACGCCGGTGGAGAAGCGGTATTTAAAGTGGACTACACTCCATCCACCGCTTCCGAGTATACTACTCACTAATGTTCAGTCTCTGGACAATGAAGTTGACAAGCTCAGGGCAAGGATCTCCTTCCAGAGAGACATCAGGGACTATAACCTCTTGACGGTCGCCTAGGATAGGGGGCGCTACAGCGATTTTTGAAAAAATAAAAAAATAAATTCGTGCCCATTTTAAACGGCCTCCTACTCAAACTCAGAAGCTAGGATATGCATATAATTAATACTTCTGGATAGAAAACACCCTAGAGTTTCTAAAACTGTTTGAATGGTGTCTGTGAGTATAACAGAACTCATATGGCAGTCAAAACCCCGAGACAGATCGTAACAGGATGTGGAATTCTGAATTGCGGACTCAACTTCATCACTTTGCCTATAAATCACACTGTGAGCAATGGTTCATTGAGCACTTCCTATTGCTTCCACTAGATGTCCCCAGTCTTTACAAAGTGGTTTGAGCCTTCTACTGTGAAAACTGACAGAATGAGAGTCTGTGGAAAGTGGTCACATGGAGAGGGCCATCACCATTATGACGCCGGCGCCCCTGGCTACCCTCCCCTTTCGAAACGTTTAGAAAGACAATGCAACCGTCCCCCTTGAATCTTATTGGAGCTGTGGTTGAAAAAGGCCCTAAAGATTTATGTTATACAACGTTTGACATGTTTGAACGAACTTAAATTTAAAAAAATGCATTTTGTTGAAAGAGGAGTCCCGCGCACAACGGTACTTTTGGAGCAGCCTTCAGAACGCGCTAACAACAACAAGCTATTGGAACATAAAGGATTCACTTTTTCGAACGAAAATACATTTGTTGTGGACCTGGGATTCCTGGAAGTGCCTTCTGATGAAGATAATCAAAGGTAAGGGATTATTGACAATAGTATACAAGAGTAGATTTGATATGCGATTGTTCCAAGATGGCGCTGACCTGTAACGTTAGCCTATTTTGCTGAGTATCGCATCCCCTTTTATCGCAAAGTGTGATTACCCAATAAAGTTAGTTGTACATCCAGGGAGTCCCTGAGCACTCTGGGATATGTTCCGGGTAGCCTCTGAGAATAACATTGACGTATACACTGACACGGTGACTAAGTTAATCAGGAAGTGTTTAATTGTATTAAGGGATGTTGTTCCCACTGTGACTATTAAAACCTACCCAAACCAAAATCCGTGGATAGATGGCAGCATTCGCGCAAAACTGAAAAAGCAAACCACCGCATTTAACCATGGCAAGGTGACTGGGAATATGGCCAAATACGAACAGTGTAGTTATTCACTCCGCAAGGCAATCAAACAGGCAAAAACGTCAGTACAGAGACAAAGTTGAGTCACAGTGCAACGCCTGACACTAGACGTATTTGGCAGGGTCTACAGACAATTCACGGATTACAAAGGGAAAACCAGCAACAACGTCTTCCTCCCATGGACTGTGGGCTTCCTCCAATGGACTGTGGGCTTTCTCCTATGGACTGTGGGCTCTTGTTGTCCTTGGCCGATGTGAGTAAGATATTAAACGTCATAACCCAAGCAAGGCTGCCATCCTCAGAGCATGCGCAGACCAGCTGGGTGTAGTGTTTAGGGACATATTCATTTTCTCCATATCCCAGTCTGCTGTCCCCACTTGCTTCAAAATGTCCACCATTATTACTGTACCCAAGAAAGCAAAGGTAACTTAACTAAATGACTATCGCCCTGTAACACTCACTTCTGTCATCCAGAAGTGCTTTGAGAGGCTAGCTAAGGATCATATCACCTCACCTCTACCTTACCTGACACCCACATCAACTTGTATCTCACCCTAATAGATCCATAGACGATACAATCGCCATCGCACTGCAAACTGGACAAGATGTAAGAATGCTGTTAATTGACCTCCACAAGTCCGGTTCATCCTTGGGAGCAATTTCCAAATGCCTGAAGGTACCACGTTCATCTGTACAAACAATAGTACGCAAGTATAAACACCATGGGACCACGCAGCCGTCATACTGCTCAGGAAAGAGAGGCATTCTGTCTCCTAGAGATGGACGTACTTTGGTGCGAAAAGTGAAAATCAATTCCAGAAGAACAGCAAAGGACCTTGTGAAGATGCTGGAGGAAACGGGTACAAAAGTATCTATATCCACAGTAAAACGAGTCCTATATCGACATAACCTGAAAGGCCGCTCAGCCAGGAAGAAGCCACTACTCCAAAACCGGCATGAAAAATCCAGAGTACGGTTTGCAACTGCACATGAGGACAAAGATCGTACATTTTGGAGAAATATCCTCTGTTCTGATGAAGCAAAAATAGAACTGTTTAGCCATAATGACCATCGTTATGTTTGGAGAATATGCGGGAGGCTTGCAAGCCGAAGAACACCATCCCAACCGTGAAGCACAGGGGTGGCAGCATCATGTTGTTGGGGTGCTTTGCTGCAGGAGGGACTGGTGCACTTCACAAAACAGATGGAATCATGAGGGGGGGAAATTATGTGGATATATTGAAGCAACATCTCAAGACATCAGTCAGGAAGTTGAAGCTTGGTCACAAATTGTCTTCCAAATGGACAATGACCCCAAGCATACTTCCAAAGTTGTGGTAAAATGGCTTAAGGACAACAAAGTCAAGGTATTGGAGTGGCCATCACAAAGCCCTGACTTCAATCCTATAGAAAATGTGTGGGCAGAACTGAAAAAGCGTGTGCGAGTAAGGAGGCCTACAAACCTGACTCAGTTACACCAGCTCTGTCAGGAGGAATGGGCCAAAATTCACCCAACTTATTGTGGGAAGCTTGTGGAAGGCTACCCGACACGTTTGACCAAAGTAAAACAATTCAAAGGCAATGCTACCAAATACTATTTGAGTGAATGTAAACTTCTGACCCACTGGGAATGTGATGAAAGAAATAAAAGCTGAAATAAATCATTCTCTCTACTATTATTCTGACATTTCACATTCTGAAAATAAAGTGGTGATCCTAACTGACCTAAGACAGGGAATTTTTACTAGGATTAAATGTCAGGAATTGTGAAAAACTGAGTTTAAATGTATTTGGTTAAGGTGTATGTAAACTTCTGACTACAACTGTATATTTCTTAATTTCATTCTTTTGCTTGAGATTTAGATTTGTTTGTGTATTGTTGTGAATTGTTAGATACTGCACCTGTTGGAGCTAGAAGCACAAGCATTTCGCTACACCCGCAACAACATCTGCTAAATATGTTTATTTGACCAATAACATTTGTTTTGATATGTTGAGGATACCCTGCACTATCCCAGTTGTTTCAATGTCTAGTATTCGGAGTTTCCACCCTGGGCCAATACTTTCTCTTTTTGACCTAGGGGTAGTGTGGTCTTATAGCACTGTGCCATGCCAGGGGATGGTCTGGTTAATATAGCACTGTGCCAGGGGATGGTCTGGTTAATATAGCACTGTGCCATGCCAGGGGATGGTCTGGTTAATATAGCACTGTGCCAGGGGATGGTCTGGTTAATATAGCACTGTGCCAGGGGATGGTCTGGTTAATATAGCACTGTGCCAGGGGATGGTCTGGTTAATATAGCACTGTGTCATGCCAGGGGATGGTCTGGTTAATATAGCACTGTGCCAGGGGATGGTCTGGATAATATAGCACTGTGCCAGGGGATGGTCTGGTTAATATAGCACTGTGCCAGGGGATGGTCTGGTTAATATAGCACTGTGCCAGGGGATGGTCTGGTTAATATAGCACTGTGCCAGGGGATGGTCTGGTTAATATAGCACTGTACCAGGGGATGGTCTGGTTAATATAGCACTGTGCCAGGGGATGGTCTGGTTAATATAGCACTGTGCCAGGGGATGGTCTGGTTAATATAGCACTGTGCCATGCCAGGGGAGGGTCTGTGTGGGAAAATTAAGTTGCTTTACATTCCCATCTTTGTAGCAGTCAGCAAATAGTGTCTCTGGATTGTCCTTGAGGACTATTTTAAATGTATTTATCCAGTGCGGTGTTATTTTTAATATCCATGGGGTACTGTATTGTAATGACCTCTCCACAGGGATAAGCCAATGGGGGCTTAAGAATTTTTCACACCTCTCACTTACTAGTTGAAGTTGCAGCCAGGTCAACTCTGTCGTAGCAGCTTAGGTAGCTTATTTATTAAAACCCCTTTTAGGATTCACCCTTTTTTCAATTTTCACCTAAAATGACATACACAAATTCTTGATACCATTTGAAAGGAAACACTTTGAAGTTTGTGGTAATGTGAAATGAATGTAGGAAAATATAACACATTAGATCTGGTAGAAGACAATACAAAGAAAAAACCAACAGTTTTTTTTCTGTTCAAAATTGTGTTTCAAGACTGCTCCTAAAGTGCCTAATTGGTTTATTAATAACTTTTCATGTTCATAACTGTGCACTCTCCTTAAAGAATAGCATGGTATTATTTGACTGTAATAGCTACTGTAAATTGGACAGTGCAGTTAGATTAACAAGAATATAAGCTTTCTGCCAAAATCAGATATGTCCAGGGAATTTTTCTTGTTACTTACAACCTCATGCTAATCATATTAGCCTACGTTAGCTCAACCATCCCGTGGGGGACCCACCAACCCTGTAGAGGTTTATATAACATTTACATTCTAGTCATTTAGCAGATGCTCTTATCCAGAGCGACTTACAGTAGTGAATGCATACATTTCATACATTTTTTTTCTTCTCCGTAGTGGTCCCCCATGGGACTCGAACCCACAACCCTAGCGTTGCAAACACCATGCTCTACCAACTGAGCCACAACATTACCGAGATATTATTGTAATTTACTTGTTAGCTTCAGAAATAGGTTCAGACTGAACTTAATACCTAGAGATTATTGTCTTTTACTTTCTGGCTTCAGAAGTACGTTCAGACCAAACATTACTCAGTTTTGTGTTGGATGTTATTTCCAGGTTTCCGCTGTTTTTCTTCTGCTGGTTTTGGTTTGTTAGAAGTGTTTTCTAGATAATCCTTGGTAGTAAGAATCCACTCAGGTATATTTAGTCCAAAATCAAGGTTTAACGTATAGAATTTTGATTTGGTTTGAAGGTTTTGATGTAGAGGGTAGTATCCTGAAGAAGTCCTTCTGAAAAATAAATCATTTTTTAAATGTATTTATCCTTCTCTAATTCAATATTTTTGCTGAAGAACTCAGGAGCCCAATGAGCTCATGATCTCTCTCTCTTTTTTCTCTCTCTCTCTTTTATCTCTCTCTCTCTCTTTTATCTCTCTCTCTCTTTTATCTCCTCTCTCTTATCTCTCTCTCTCTTTTATCTCTCTCTCTCTTTTATCTCTCTCTCTCTTATCTCTCTCTCTCTATTTTATCTCTCTCTCTCTTTTATCTCTCTCTCTCTTTTATCTCTCTCTCTTATCTCTCTCTCTATTTTATCTCTCTCGCTATCTTTTATCTCTCTATCTTTTATCTCTCCCTCTCCCTCTCGCTCTCTCCTTATCCCTCTCTCTTCTTATCCCTCTCTCTCCTTATCGCTCTCGCTCTCTCTCCTCTCTCTCCTTATCGCTCTCGCTCTCTCTCCTCTCTCTCCTTATCGCTCTCTCTCTCTCTCGCTGTCTCCTCTCTCTCTCTCTCTCTCCTTATCCCTCTCTCTCCTTATCGCTCTCTCTCTCTCTCTCACTCGCTCTCTCTCTCTCTCTCTCGCTGTCTCCTCTCTCTCCTCTCTTAGGCAGGGCTCAGAGGGCAGGATGAGGATAAGGAGGCTTTTTTTTACCTAAAATATATTATGATCATTTTCATCAGTGAGGAGTGCAGAGGCATGCAAATCAGGTGTAAGATCTCAGCCAGAACGGTTATGAGCTCTGAAATGCATTAGAAATAAATCAGATTTTGGGGAAAAGGGAGGAAGGAGGGTGTGTGTGTGTGTGTTTGTTTATATGTGCGTGTGTGTGTTTTTCATTTAGGGTCAGTCACAGTGGTCAGTTATTCTGCAACTTTGTACTCTCTGTTTAGGGCCAAATAGCATTTTAGTTTGCTCTGTTTTTTAGTTGATTCTTTCCAGTGTGTAAAAGACTTATCTTTCTGCTTTCTCATAATTTGGTTATGTCTAAATGGGTTTCTGTCGTGGGGCTCTGTTGGATCTGTTTGTGTTTGTGAACTGAGCCCTAGAAACAGCTGGCTGAGGAGACTCTTCTCTCGGTTCATCTCTCTGTAGGTGAGGGCTTTTTGGTGCAATGTTTGAGAATTGCTTTCTTCAAATGAAATTGTATTTGTCACATGTGCTGAACACAACCTTCCTGTAAAATGCTTACTTACAAGCCCTTAACCAACAGCAGTTCAATAAATAGAGTTAAGAAAATATTTACTAAAATAAAATAAAGTTGAAAAGAAAAGTAACACAATAAAAATAACGATAATGAGGCTATATGGAGGTGCTGAGTCAATATGTGGAGGTTAGTCCAGGTAATTTGTATATGTAGGTAAAGTGACTATTTATAGATAATTAACAGTGTGTAGCAGCAGTGTAGAAACAAAGGGCGGGGGGGGGGTCAATGTAAAAAGTCCAGGTAGCCTTTTGATTACCTGTTCAGGAGTCTTATGGCTTGGGGGAAGAAACTGTTTAGAAGTTTTTTGGTCCTAGACTTGGCTCTCCAGTACCACTTGACGTGCGGGTAGCAGAGATGTGATTTACTTATTTACTGCTTGAATTATGGACATGTAACTTTTTATTTTAACAGGGAGTCATGCTGAGACTTTTACAATGAGCCCAGTTATTACAAACATATAGACATCAATACACAAATACCAAATGCAAAACACGATCATAGAAAATTATGTGGTATTACTAACCAACTTTTTATTTTAACTTTATTTAAGTAGGCAAGTCAATTAAGAACAAATTCTTACTTTCAATGATGGCCTAGGAGCAGTGCGTTGTTCAGGGGCAGAATGACAGATTTGTATCCTTGTCAGCTCAGGGATTTGAACTTGCAATCTTTTGGTTGCTAGTTTAATGCTCTAGCCACTAGGCTACCCTACCGGCCCGAAGACTTGGTCTTAGAGCATTTCGTATTATTCTATAAATAAATCTGAGACTCAGCATTTAGTATGATATGTTTCATATTAATTTGTGGATGTCCATCACTCATTTCATTTAATAAGTTACGAATTACAAACCATATTGTATGTTAAGAATTTGCAAACATTCAATATTTTGCGAATATGTCAAACATAATATGACGGATTTGTAGAACATATATGTTACAAATTCTATCTAGATGGATAAAGTTAGCTAGCTGGCTAAGGTTAGGTAGGCTAGGAGTTAAAAGGTTAAAACTTCTTTGTGATCGGTGTCCCTTCCATGAGACGGTTGAGCTAACGTAGGCTAATGCGATTAGCATGAGGTTGTAAGTAATAAGAACATTTTCCCAGGACATAGACATAATCTGATATTGGCAGAAAGCTTAAATTCTTGTTGATCTAACTGCAATGTCCAATTTACAGTAGCTATTACAGTGAAAGAATACCATGCTATTGTTTGAGGAGAGTGGACAATTTTGAACATGAAAAGTTATTAATAAACAAATTATGCACATTTGGGCAGTCCTGATAAAAAAAAAAAAAATTGAACAGAAGTGCAATGGTTCATTGGATCAGTTTAAAGTTTTCCACATACACTGCTGCCATCTAGTGGCCAACATCTGAATTGCACCTGGGCTGGAATAATACATTATGGCCTTTCTCTTCCATTTCAAAGATGATGGTACAAAAAAAATACAAAGAAATGTTTTTTTTTTTTCTTTGTATTATCTTTTACCAGATCTGTTGTGTTATGTTATATTCTCCTACATTCATTTCACATTTCCACAAACTTCAAAGTGTTTCTTTTCAAACGGTACCAAGAATATGCGTATCCTTGCTTCAGGGCCTGAGCTACGGCAATTAGATTTTGGAATGTCATTTTAGGCGAAAATTGGAAAGAAAAGGGCAGATCCTTAAGAAAAGGGCAGATCCATAAGAAAAGGGCAGATCCTTAAGAAAAGGGCAGATCCATAAGAAAAGGGCAGATCCATAAGAAAAGGGCAGATCCTTAAGAAAAGGGCAGATCCTTAAGAAAAGGGCAGATCCATAAGAAAAGGGCAGATCCTTAAGAAAAGGGCAGATCCTTAAGAAAAGGGCAGATCCTTAAGAAAAGGGCAGATCCTTAAGAAAAGGGCAGATCCATAAGAAAAGGGCAGATCCATAAGAAAAGGGCAGATCCTTAAGAAAAGGGCAGATCCATAAGAAAAGGGCAGATCCATAAGAAAAGGGCAGATCCATAAGAAAAGGGCAGATCCTTAAGAAAAGGGCAGATCCTTAAGAAAAGGGCAGATCCTTAAGAAAAGGGCAGATCCTTAAGAAAAGGGCAGATCCTTAAGAAAAGGGCAGATCCATAAGAAAAGGGCAGATCCTTAAGAAAAGGGCAGATCCTTAAGCGATTTTAAAGAGCATCCATAACAATTTCAGGATGATCCAGTTCAGGAGGAATCAGGGCGACAGGGTAGCCTAGTGGTTAGAGTGCTGGACTAGTAACCATATAGGTTGCCAGTTCAAATCCCTGTGCTGACGAGGTACAAATCTGTTGTTCTACCCCTGAACAGGCAGTTAACCCACTGTTCCTAGGCCATCATTGAAAATAGAATTTGTTCTTTACTGATTTGCCTAGTAAAATAAAAAGGAGAATCCAGAAGACACAGTAGTCTGGGATGCTGTAGGTCTGGACAAGCAAAGGATCATTCTTTTTATTTTTCATGTATAATAATGTAGCCAAGGCTGCATCCCTACTGTAGGTACTCCGGTCAAAAGCTATGGTGGCTCTAGTCAAAAGTATTGCACTATATAGGGAATAAGGGTTCCATTTGAGGTGTATTATTTTATACAAAACATTACTAAGAAGGGATAATCTGTATTCTTCATTTCTTTCTTTTGCATTTGTACCGCTTTGATCCTTTTAGAAGGAAAAGGGGTCCAAATGAAACAGATTGGTCTTGTTCTCTTTCTACAAGGCTTCATTTGAACTTCACAGTGCATTGATGTTAGTCTGCTGACAGTCCCTGACTATAATTGGGAGCTTTAGGGCCGGGGGACTTCAGAGGAACTGAGACTTAATGAGCACAGATGGAAAAAAACACAGAGTCAACAGAGCACGCGTCCCAAATAGCAACCGTATTCCCTATGCAGGTTCTGGGGTCCAAAAACAGTGCACTTTATAGGGAATAGTGTTCCATTTGGGATGTATGTTGCTAAATCTCATCCCAGAGAAATTATTGTATTCGTAGACATAAATATTTCGTTTGGGTTTAAAGTATAAAAAAAACTATTGGAAGTTTGAGGATCTGTGTGTAATCATAGTGTACTTTATTCTATAATGTATTCAAATAATTATGGACCATGTCGGGATTAAACCTTAAAATCACAGATCATTATGGACCCCGTCTGGATTAAACCTTAAAATCACAGATCATTATGGACCCCGTCTGGATTAAACCTTAAAATCACAGATCATTATGGACCCCGTCTGGATTAAACCTTAAAATCACAGATCATTATGGACCCCGTCTGGATTAAACCTTAAAATCACAGATCATTATGGACCCCGTCTGGATTAAACCTTAAAATCACAGATCATTATGGACCCCGTCTGGATTAAACCTTAAAATCACAGATCATTATGGACCCCGACTGGATTAAACCTTAAAATCACAGATCATTATGGACCCCGTCTGGATTAAACCTTAAAATCACAGACCTTTATGGACCCCGTCTGGATTAAACCTTAAAATCACAGATCATTATGGACCCCGACTGGATTAAACCTTAAAATCACAATTCATATAAATCCAGGATTTTTTTGTCTTGTTTTATATCCTTTTTTTATTTATCCATTATTTTACCAGGTAAGTTGACTGAGAACACGTTCTCATTTGCAGCAACAACCTGGGGAATAGTTACAGGGAGAGGAGGGGGATGAATGAGCCAATTGGAAACTGGGGATTATTAGGTGACCGTGATGGTGTGAGGGACAGATTGGGAATTTAGCCAAGACACCAGGGTTAACACCCCTACAATAAGTGCCATGGGATCTTTAGTGACCACAGAGAGTCAGGACACCCATTTAAAAGACAGCACCCTACACAGGGCAGTGTCAATCACTGCCCTGGGGGATTGGGATATTTTTATTTTTTTTAGTCCAGAGGAAAGAGTGCCTCCTACTGGCCCTCCAACACCACTTCCAGCAGCATCTGGTCTCCCATCCAGGGACTGACCAGGACCAACCCTGCTTAGCTTCAGAAGCAAGCCAGTAGTGGGATGCAGGATGGTATGCTGTTGGCCTAAATTAAGAACAAAGAATACCTCGATTTTAACATACTTCTATCTAAGAAGAAAATAGTGTCTCAAACCTGTCCTAACTGACTTGCCAACTCTAGCGAAATGTCTCTGATAAAACAATTAAGTCATTCATCCATGACAAGGGATTGAATTTGGATATGTGATGTGTATTTACCATAAACTTCCAGTCTCTTTTGTAAAAATCAAAGGTAGTGAAAATGCCATTGATGCTGCATCCACAATCAGTCCAGTATGGTCATTAGACCACATAGACAGGACAGGACAGTATGCTCGTTAGACCAGATAGACAGGACAGTATGCTCGTTAGACCACATAGACAGGACAGTATGCTCGTTAGACCACATAGACAGGTCAGTATGCTCGTTAGACCACATAGACAGGACAGTATGCTCGTTAGACCACATAGACAGGAGAGTATGCTCGTTAGACCACATAGACAGGACAGTATGCTCGTTAGACCACATAGACAGGAGAGTATGCTCATCAGACCACATAGACAGGACAGTATGCTCGTTAGACCACATAGACAGGACAGTATGCTCGTTAGACCACATAGACAGGACAGTATGCTCGTTAGACCACATAGACAGGACAGTATGCTCGTTAGACCAGATAGACAGGACAGTATGCTCGTTAGACCACATAGACAGGACAGTATGCTCGTTAGACCACATAGACAGGACAGTATGCTCGTTAGACCACATAGACAGGACAGGACAGTATGCTCGTTAGACCACATAGACAGGACAGTATGCTCGTTAGACCACATAGACAGGACAGTATGCTCATTAGACCACATAGACAGGACAGGACAGTATGCTCATTAGACCACATAGACAGGACAGGACAGTATGCTCGTTAGACCACATAGACAGGACAGTATGCTCGTTAGACCACATAGACAGGACAGTATGCTCATTAGACCACATAGACAGGACAGGACAGTATGCTCATTAGACCACATAGACAGGACAGGACAGTATGCTCGTTAGACTAGATAGACAGGACAGTATGCTCGTTAGACCACATAGACAGGACAGTATGCTCGTTAGACCACATAGACAGGACAGTATGCTCATCAGACCACATAGACAGGACAGTATGCTCGTTAGACCACATAGACAGGACAGTATGCTCGTTAGACCAGATAGACAGGACAGTATGCTCGTTAGACCAGATAGACAGGACAGTATGCTCGTTAGACCACATAGACAGGACAGTATGCTCGTTAGACCACATAGACAGGACAGTATGCTCGTTAGACCACATAGACAGGAGAGTATGCTCATTAGACTAGATAGACAGGACAGTATGCTCGTTAGACCACATAGACAGGACAGTATGCTCATTAGACCACATAGACAGGACAGTATGCTCGTTAGACCACATAGACAGGAGAGTATGCTCGTTAGACCACATAGACAGGACAGTACGCTCATCAGACCACATAGACAGGACAGTATGCTCGTTAGACCAGATAGACAGGACAGTATGCTCGTTAGACCACATAGACAGGACAGTATGCTCATTAGACCAGATAGACAGGACAGTATGCTCGTTAGACCACATAGACAGGAGAGTATGCTCGTTAGACCACATAGACAGGACAGTATGCTCATCAAACCAGATAAAGGTATTGTTACGTGACTATCATTAATGTGACGACTGCTATTTAACAAATAATTACCTACTACGTTTAATTATTACTCGATTAATTAATCATGTAACAATTAACTCATTAGGAATCTGGGGCACCACGGGAAAAGTTTGTTTAATGAACTCAGGAATATAAAGATATCAGACCAGTCATTAATTAATCTGCACATCATTCCAGACATCAATTCCAGACATCAATTAATCATTTAGCCCTAACACCTTGCCCCGAACTGCCGCTCTTATGGGTAAGAAGTGTAATGCATATATTTACGTGTTGAAGGTATCCATTGGGCATCTCTGTTGGGCATCTCTGTCGGGCATCTCTGTTGGGCATCTCTGTTGGGCATCTCTGTTGGGCATCTCTGTTGGGCATCTCTGTTGGGCATCTCCGTTGGGCATCTCTGTTGGGTATTTCTATTCGGCATCTCTGTTGGGCATCTCTGTCGGGCATCTCTGTCGGGCATCTCTGTTCAGCATCTCTGTGGGTTATCTCTGGTCTGCTGTGGGGCATCTCTGTGGGGCATCTCTGTGGGGCATCTCTGTTCAGCATCTCTGTTCAGCATCTCTGTGGGTTATCTCTGGTCTGCTGTGGGGCATGTCTGTGGGGCATGTCTGTGGGGCATGTCTGTGGGGCATCTCTGTTCTGTTGGGCATCTCTGTTCTGTTGGGCATCTCTGTTGAGTATCTCTGTTGAATATCTCTGTGTGGCCGAGTTCCGCTTAGTGAGATAGGTTCGACAGAGGCTTTGTTCTTTGGCTGGCCGTCTCCTTCGTTCTCGGGTGTAAGTCTCTGATTGTCCACAAGATGGCACAATGTCCTTTTTCTTAGTTGTCTGTTTCCTAGTACTCGTTCTGGAAGAGTGGTCTTCTGAGGACGGCTAATCAGCCGTGTAGATGATCCCAACGTGGGGATGAAAGCAGTGTAGACAAACGATGATTTGAAGAGAATAACCGGATGGTCCGACTTAAATTCACCTTCTTAGGTACAGCTACTCAACCGTAGCAGTGATTGTTAAAGAGGTTCCTTTGTCTTCGACCTCGTGTTGCGTTTTCGAGGTCGCGACTAATCGTAGACCTCTGCTGCAGCTCGTGGTCATCCTAGTCTGACGTGTTAATTCTTAACTCTGATGCTTTATACCCTCAGGTAAAATCAGGGCATTTCTGTCTTGCTGTGACATGCTCCCTTGGTTCCCTGGGGCGTAGCTAGTTACGAGGCAAGGTTTCAGAATTTTCAATGATCTCGTTTAGAGAACTAAAATCGCAAATTTTATCGTCATGAAAATATTATCTTTATCCCGGACATTTTCCGCACAACGTAACGTATGTAATCACGATATACACCATGTGACAACTCTTAAAGTTACAATGTTTCCGTTATACCGTCTTCATTTTAATGACATCACAAAATAGACATTAATCTTCCACGTTCCATCTCTCATCATTACCAAAATTCGGAAGGATTAAATATATTGTCCCTGTGTGTAACGGCTGTCGTACTGGAGAGAAGACCAAGGTGCAGCGGAGTTAGTGTTCATCATTTAATATTTAATTGAACAATGTGAACACTATACAAAAACAAGAAAAGAGAAAACCGACAGCCAACAGTCCTGTCAGGTGCAAACACTAACAGAAACAATTACCCACAAAACCCCAACGGAAAAACATGCACTTATGTGTGACTCCCAATCAACAACAACGAACTTCAGCTGTGCCTGATTGGGAGCCACACACGGCCCAAAACAAAGAAATACAAAACCATAGAAAAAGAACATAGAACGCCCACCCAATGTAACACCCTGGTCTAACCAAAATAAAGAACAAAAAACCCCTCTCTATGGCCAGGGCGTTACACTGTGTCCATTGTTTGATGTTGTAGTTTTGGGCGGTAAAACTCTTCGTAAGGCACACAGACATTCCGATCACCCGAACTAGGCCACGAAGGGACTCGTCTGCTACCTGATGGTTTACGATCGAAGTGAGGTCATAGAACCCACACATCCATCACTCTCCCCATCTGTGGGAGAGCGAGAGCTCTGTAGAGCTGATCCACTGTAACCTGATCTTTTGGGTCCTCACAGGAGTGTCATGAGACAAGAATGATGGCACCCTATTTCTTATAGGTCTCTTGTCAAACGTAGTGCAGTATATAGGGAATAGGGTGCCGTTTGGGATATGTACATTTTGGCATCTTTTCACAAGCATGGGGTTTGACTCTAGGGTATTTCTGTTATATGCTTCTGGTAAATGGACCAGTGCAGAGGATCTCTCATCTCTTCTGGTAACTGGACCAGTGTAGAGGATCTCTTCTGGTAAATGGACCAGTGTAGAGGATCTCTTCTGGTAAATGGACCAGTGTAGAGGATCTCTCATCTCTTCTGGTAAATGGACCAGTGTAGAGGATCTCTCATCTCTTCTGGTAAATGGACCAGTGTAGAGGACCTCTCATCTCTTCTGGTAACTGGACCAGTGTAGAGGATCTCTTCTGGTAAATGGACCAGTGTAGAGGATCTATTCTGGTAAATGGACCAGTGTAGAGGATATCTCTTCTCTTCTGGTAAATGGATCAGTGTAGAGGATCTCTCTTCTGGTAAATGGACCAGTGTAGAGGATCTCTTCTGGTAAATGGACCAGTGTAGAGGATCTCTTCTGGTAAATGGACCAGTGTAGAGGATCTCTCATCTCTTCTGGTAAATGGACCAGTGTAGAGGATCTCTTCTGGTAAATGGACCAGTGTAGAGGATCTCTTCTCTTCTGGTAACTGGACCAGTGTAGAGGATCTCTTCTGGTAAATGGACCAGTGTAGAGGATCTCTCTTCTCTTCTGGTAACTGGACCAGTGTAGAGGATCTCTTCTGGTAAATGGACCAGTGTAGAGGATCTCTTCTGGTAAATGGACCAGTGTAGAGGATCTCTCTTCTCTTCTGGTAAATGGACCAGTGTAGAGGATCTCTCTTCTCTTCTGGTAAATGGACCAGTGTAGAGGATCTCTCTTCTGGTAAATGGACCAATGTAGAGGATCTCTCATCTCTTCTGGTAAATGGACCAGTGTAGAGGATCTCTCTTCACTTCTGGTAAATGGACCAGTGTAGAGGATCTCTCTTCTGGTAAATGGACCAATGTAGAGGATCTCTCATCTCTTCTGGTAAATGAACCAATGTAGAGGATCTCTCTTCTCTTCTGGTAAATGGACCAATGTAGAGGATCTCTCATCTCTTCTGGTAAATGGACCAATGTAGAGGATCTCTCTTCTGGTAAATGGACCAATGTAGAGGATCTCTTCTGGTAAATGGACCAGTGTAGAGGATCTCTTCTGGTAAATGGACCAGTGTAGAGGATCTCTCATCTCTTCTGGTAAATGGACCAGTGTAGAGGATCTCTCATCTCTTCTGGTAAATGGACCAGTGTAAATGGACCTCTCATCTCTTCTGGTAAATGGACCAGTGTAAATGGACCTCTCATCTCTTCTGGTAAATGGACCAGTGTAAATTGACCTCTTTTCTTCTAGTAAATGGACCAGTGTAGAGGATCTCCTGTTTCCGGTCACAACTTGCAGACTTGTTTACGCTGCTGTGCGTTTTTGTTGCCGATCTTACTTTGATACCTGACGGTTTTTTACTTTTTCATTACCGTATATTTTTACTTTTTCCCTCACTCAACTTTTTTCCTCACTCAACTTTTTTCATTCATCCCCGGAGGTTTTATCTGGACATGGTTCGTCAGGACTTCAAACAGCCGAAGCTAAGTAACATTAACATGATGCCTTCTAATTGCAGTCGTTGTACTTATAATATACAGGAGAACGATCGCCTTACGGCAAGGATAGCTGTGCTGCAAGCCCAGCTTCAGACGCGATCGTTAGGCAAGGGTAATTTCAGTGTAGGAAAGGATGAAACAGCGTCTGTGCCACCAGTAAGTACAGATAGTAACGTTAGTATAAACCCCCTCGCACGGTCCCCGCAGCCGGACATCTTTCTCATGGCTTCTGGAGGGAAACGCTGTAGGAATGCTCAACCGGTGTCGCCTATTCAGCCGACAGAAACTTTCAACCGGTTCTCCCCATTAAGCGAGTCGGGGTCGGAGGCCGAGACTTCTCTGGTCTCTACTCCTCCCGTTGTGGGGTCTGAGACGCCGACGGCTCCCACCATTAGCTCTGACAAATTGAAAACCCTAGTCATTGGCGACTCCATTACCCGCAGTATTAGACTTAAAACTAATCATCCAGCGATCATACACTGTTTACCAGGGGGCAGGGCTACCGACGTTAAGGCTAATCTAAAGACGGTGCTGGCTAAAGCTAAAACTGGCGAGTGTAGAGAGTATAGAGATATTGTTATCCACGTCGGCACCAACGATGTTAGGATGAAACAGTCAGAGGTCACCAAGCGCAACATAGCTTCAGCGTGTAAATCAGCTAGAAAGATGTGTCGGCATCGATTAATTGTCTCTGGCCCCCTCCCAGTTAGGGGGAGTGATGAGCTCTACAGCAGAGTCTCACAACTCAATCGCTGGTTGAAAACTGTTTTCTGCCCCTCCCAAAAGATAGAATTTGTAGATAATTGGCCCTCTTTCTGGGACTCACCCACAAACAGGACCAAGCCTGGCCTGTTGAGGAGTGACGGACTCCATCCTAGCTGGAGGGGTGCTCTCATCTTATCTACGAACATAGACAGGGCTCTAACTCCTCTAGCTCCACAATGAAATAGGGTGCAGGCCAGGCAGCAGGCTGTTAGCCAGCCTGCCAGCTTAGTGGAGTCTGCCACTAGCACAGTCAGTGTAGTCAGCTCAGCTTCCCCCATTGAGACCGTGTCTGTGCCTCGATCTAGGTTGGGCAAAATTAAAAATGGCGGTGTTCGCTTTAGCAATCTCACTAGTATAAAGACCTCCTCCATTCCTGCCATTATTGAAAGAGATTGTGATACCTCACATCTCAAAATTGGGTTACTTAATGTTAGATCCCTCACTTCCAAGGCAGTTATAGTCAATGAACTAATCACTGATAATAATCTTGATGTGATTGGCCTGACTGAAACATGGCTTAAGCCTGATGAATTTACTGTGTTAAATGAGGCCTCACCCCCAGGTTACATTAGTGACCATACCCCCCGTGCATCCGGCAAAGGCGGAGGTGTTGCTAACATTTACGATAGCAAATTTCAATTTACAAAAAAAAAAACAACAATGACGTTTTCGTCTTTTGAGCTTCTAGTCATGAAATCTATGCAGCCTACTCACTCACTTTTTATAGCTACTGTTTATAGGCCTCCTGGGCCATATGCAGTGTTCCTCACTGAGTTCCCTGAATTCCTATCGGATCTTGTAGTCATAGCAGATAATATTCTAATTTTTGGTGACTTTAACATTCACATGGAAAAGTCCACAGACCCACTCCAAAAGGCTTTCGGAGCCATCATCGACTCAGTGGGTTTTGTCCAACATGTCTCTGGACCTACTCACTGCCACAGTCATACTCTGGACCTAGTTTTGTCCCATGGAATAAATGTTGTGGATCTAAATGTTTTTCCTCATAATCCTGGACTATCGGACCACCATTTTATTACGTTTGCAATTGCAACAAATAATCTGCTCAGACCCCAACCAAGGAGCATTAAAAGTCGTGCTATAAATTCTCAGACAACCCAAAGATTCCTTGATGCCCTTCCAGACTGCCTCTGCCTACCCAAGGACGTCAGAGGACAAAAATCAGTTAACCACCTAACCGAGGAACTCAATTTAACCTTGCGCAATACCCTAGATGCAGTTGCACCCCTAAAAACTAAAAACATCTGTCATAAGAAACTAGCTCCCTGGTATACAGAAAATACACGAGCTCTGAAGCAAGCTTCCAGAAAATTGGAACGGAAATGGCGCCACACCAAACTGGAAGTCTTCCGACTAGCTTGGAAAGACAGTACCGTGCAGTATCGAAGAGCCCTTACTGCTGCTCGATCATCCTATTTTTCCAACTTAATTGAGGAAAATAAGAACAATCCGAAATTTCTTTTTGATACTGTCGCAAAGCTAACTAAAAAGCAGCCTTCGCAAATGGAGGATGGCTTTCACTTCAGCAGTAATAAATTTATGAACTTCTTTGAGGAAAAGATCATGATCATTAGAAAGCAAATTACAGACTCCTCTTTAAATCTGGGTATTCCTCCAAAGCTCCATTGTCCTGAGTCTGCACAACTCTGCCAGGACCTAGGATCAAGGGAGATACTAAAGTGTTTTAGTACTATATCTCTTGACGCAATGATGAAAATAATCATGGCCTCCAAACCCTCAAGCTGCATACTGGACCCTATTCCAACTAAACTACTGAAAGAGCTGCTTCCTGTGCTTGGCCCTCCTATGTTGAACATAATAAACGGCTCTCTATCCACCGGATGTGTACCAAGCTCACTAAAAGTGGCAGTAATAAAGCCTCTCTTGAAAAAGCCGAATCTTGATCCAGAAATTATAAAAAACTATCGGCCTATATCGAATCTTCCATTCCTCTCCAAAATTTTAGAAAAAGCTGTTGCACAGCAACTGACTGCCTTCCTGAAGACAAACAATGTATACGAAACGCTTCAGTCTGGTTTTAGACCCCATCATAGCACTGAGACTGCACTTGTGAAGGTGGTAAATGACCTTTTAATGACGTCAGACCGAGGCTCTGCATCTGTCCTCGTGCTCCTAGATCTTAGTGCCGCTTTTGATACCATCGATCACCACATTCTTTTGGAGAGATTGGAAACCCAAATTGGTCTACATGGACAAGTTCTGGCCTGGTTTAGATCTTATCTGTCGGAAAGATATCAGTTTGTCTCTGTGAATGGTTTGTCCTCTGACAAATCAATTGTAAATTTCGGTGTTCCTCAAGGTTCCGTTTTAGGACCACTATTGTTTTCACTATATATTTTACCTCTTGGGGATGTCATTCGAAAACATAATGTTAAATTTCACTGCTATGCAGACGACACACAGCTGTACATTTCAATGAAACATGGTGAAGCCCCAAAATTGCCCTCGCTAGAAGCCTGTGTTTCAGACATAAAGAAGTGGATGGCTGCAAACTTTCTACTTTTAAACTCGGACAAAACAGAGATGCTTGTTCTAGGTCCCAAGAAACAAAGAGATCTTCTGTTGAATCTGACAATTAATCTGGATGGTTGTACAGTCGTCTCAAATAAAACTGTGAAGGACCTCGGCGTTACTCTGGACCCTGATCTCTCTTTTGAAGAACATATCAAGACTGTTTCAAGGACAGCTTTTTTCCATCTACGTAACATTGCAAAAATCAGAAATTTTCTGTCCAAAAATGACGCAGAAAAATTAATCCATGCTTTTGTTACTTCTAGGCTGGACTACTGCAATGCTCTACTTTCCGGCTACCCGGATAAAGCACTAAATAAACTTCAGTTAGTGCTAAATACGGCTGCTAGAATCCTGACTAGAACCAAAAAATTTGATCATATTACTCCAGTGTTAGCCTCCCTACACTGGCTTCCTGTTAAGGCAAGGGCTGATTTCAAGGTTTTACTGCTAACCTACAAAGCATTACATGGGCTTGCTCCTACCTATCTTTCCGATTTGGTCCTGCCGTACATACCTACACGTACGCTACGGTCACAAGACGCAGGCCTCCTAATTGTCCCTAGAATTTCTAAGCAAACGGCTGGAGGTAGGGCTTTCTCCTATAGAGCTCCATTTTTATGGAATGGTCTGCCTACCAATGTGAGAGACGCAGACTCAGTCTCAACCTTTAAGTCTTTACTGAAGACTTATCTCTTCAGTAGGTCCTATGATTAAGTATAGTCTGGCCCAGGAGTGTGAAGGTGAACGGAAAGGCTGGAGCAACGAACCGCCCTTGCTGTCTCTGCCTTGCCGGTTCCCCTCTTTCCACTGGGATTCTCTGCCTCTAACCCTTTTACAGAGGCTGAGTCACTGGCCTACTGGTGTTCTTCCATGCCGTCCATGGGAGGGGTGCGTCACTTGAGTGGGTTGAGTCACTGACGTGGTCTTCCTGTCTGGGTTGGCGCCCCCCCCCCCCCCCCCCCCCCCTTGGGTTGTGCCATGGCGGAGATCGTTGTGGGCTATACTCGGCCTTGTCTTAGGACGGTAAGTTGGTGGTTGGAGACATCCCTCTAGTGGTGTGGGGGCTGTGCTTTGGCAAAGTGGGTGGGGTTATATCCTGCCTGTTTGGCCCTGTCCGGGGGTATCATCGGATGGGGCCACAGTGTCTTCTGATCCCTCCTGTCTCAGCCTCCAGTATTTATGCTGCAGTAGTTTATGTGTCGGGGGGCTAGGGTCAGTCTGTTACATCTGGAGTATTTCTCTTGTCTTATCCGGTGTCCTGTGTGTATTTAAATATGCTCTCTCTAATTCTCTCTTTCTCTCTTTCTGTCTTTCTCTCGGAGGACCTGAGCCCTAGGACCATGCCTCAGGACTACCTGGTATGATGACTCCTTGCTGTCCCCAGTCCACCTGGCCGTGCTGCTGCTCCAGTTTCAACTGTTCTGCCTGCGGCTATGGAACCCTGACCTGTTCACCGGACGTGCTTGTTGCACCCTCGACAACTACTATGATTATTATTATTTGACCATGCTGGTCATTTATGAACATTTTAACATTTTAACATTTTGACCATGTTCTGTTTTAATATCCACCCTGCACAGCCAGAAGAGGACTGGCCACCCCTCATAGCCTGGTTCCTCTCTAGGTTTCTTCCTAGGTTTTTGGCCTTTCTAGGGAGTTTTTCCTAGGGAGTTTTTCCTAGCCACCGTGCTTCTTTCACATGCTTTGCTTGCTGTTTGGGGTTTTAGGCTGGGTTTCTGTACAGCACTTTGAGAATATCAGCTGATGTACGAAGGGCTATATAAAAATAAATTTGATTTGATTTGATCTCTTCTGGTAAATGGACCAGTGTAGAGGATCTCTTTTCTTCTGGTAAATGGACCAGTGTAGAGGGTCTCTTCTGGTAAATGGACCAGTGTAGAGGATCTCTTCTGGTAACTGGACCAGTGTAGAGGATCTCTTCTGGTAAATGGACCAGTGTAGAGGATCTATTCTGGTAAATGGACCAGTGTAGAGGATCTCTTCTGGTAAATGGACCAGTGTAGAGGATCTCTCTTCTCTTCTGGTAACTGGACCAGTGTAGAGGATCTCTCTTCTCTTCTGGTAAATGGACCAGTGTAGAGGATCTCTCTTCTGGTAAATGGACCAGTGTAGAGGATCTCTCATCTCTTCTGGTAAATGGACCAGTGTAAATGGACCTCTCATCTCTTCTGGTAAATGGACCAGTGTAAATGGACCTCTCATCTCTTCTGGTAAATGGACCAGTGTAGAGGATATCTCTTCTGGAAAATGGACCAGTGTAAATGGACCAGCGTAATGGACCTCTCATCTCTTCTGGTAAATGGACCAGTGTAAATGGACCTCTCATCTCTTCCGGTAAATGGACCAGTGTAATGGACCTCTCATCTCTTCCAGTAAACAGACAGTGTAGAATAAACTCTCATCTGTTCCCACACAGTTTAATAGTCCTGATAAAATCTCACTTCCAGTCTTGGAGCAGCGGACCTTAGTAGATTTTTTATCAGTGATTGTAGAGCAGCGATTGTTCGCCGAGGTCACGCGTTCTCCCGGTCTGTGTCCCAAATGGCTACCCTATTCTCTATATAATACACTAAGTGCACTATATAGAGAACAGGGTGCCATTTTAGGACTCCACCCGGTCTCTGTCTCTTTCCTATATAGTACATTTTAAAGGGAATTCCTCCAGTCAGGTCATTACAGTAAGCTGTCAATGTCTCGTCAGTGACCCGCTGGTGGCCGTCAGCCTCAGGCCAGCTCCTATTAAAGGAAACACAACGGTGAACCAACCATTCAATTATTTATGTCTGGTATTCTCACACTTTTATTTCTGTAAATGAAATGTCCTGAGATGATCTAAAAGTTGTGGGTTGTTGGCAGACTAGAGAGTGTGACAAAAGAAGAACACATTAGGACTAAGACATTAAAACAGACATTGGTAAATACTACATTAAAGAGCATAGATAATAATGGCAACAGCTGACTAGAGAGTAGAGAATGAGAAAGAAAAAAAGGCAGAAAGACAGACAGAACGACAGACAGACAGACAGACAGACAGACAGACAGACAGACGGACAGACGGACGGGACTTTGGCAAAATTGGTTTACTTGTATGCCAAATAATCTAATTTCAAGTTGAGATGGAGCGAGGGAAGAAGAGGGTAAGAGATGAAGAGAATATTGGAAAGATAGAGAATGACTGAGCAAGGGAAGGAAAGGTAACAAAAACTATTCAGAGGCTAATTGAATCTGTATTGAATCACATGTGATTTTGGGGACATTTACTACAGCAATCAGAAGAGAGAGAGAAATAGAGAGAGATAGAGAGAGAGATTCTGCCAGACCTGGGCCCTGACAGTAAATCTCAGTAAGACAAAAATAATGGTGTTCAAAAAAAGTTCCAGTTCCAAGGACCACAAATACAAATTCCATCTAGACACCGTTGCCCTAGAGCACAAAAAACGAGACATACCTCAGCCTAAACATCAGCGCCACAGGTAACTTCCACAAAGCTGTGAATGAGCTGAGAGACAAGGCAAGAAGGGCCTTCTATGACATCAAAAGGAACATAAAATTTGACAAAACAATTAGGATCTGGCTAAAAATACTTGAATCAGTTATAGAACCAATTGCCCTTTATGTTTGTGAGCTCTGGGGTCCGCTCACCAACTAAGAATGCATAAACTGGGACAAACACCAAATTGAGACTCTCCATGCAGAGTTCTGCAAAAATATCCTCTGTGTACAACATAGAAAAACAAATAATGCAGAGCAGAATTAACCTGATACCCGCTAATTATCCAAATCCAGAAAAGAGCCGTTAAATTATACAACCACCTAAAAGGAAGCGATTCCCAAACCTTCCATTACAAAGCCATTACCTACAGAGAGATGAACCTGGAGAAGAGTCCCCTAAGCAAGCTGGTCCTGCAACACAATTAAACCCAACCAAATCTTGAGAAAACTATCACGACTCAGGATGTGACTCAGATGCAGACACAGGAGGCAGATAGTACAGTTCTCAGATGATTTATTGTAAACACGGTGCAGGCAAAGGGCAGGTCGAGGACAGGCAGGGGTTTGTGATCTGTTCAGAGTCAGGCAGGTACAGGATGGCAGGCAGGCAGGCTCGGGGTCAGGACAGGCAGAATGGTCAGAACCAGGGTAAAGGAAGATGGGAAAGGATGCTGGTAAGACCTGACCTGACAAGACAAACTGGCAACAGACAAACAGAGAACACGGGTATAAATACACAGGGGATAATGGGGAAGATGGGTGACACCTGGATGGGGGTGGAGAAGGGCACAAAGACAGGTGAAACTAATCAGGGTGTGACAACAACAAAAAGAGAATTACTTGACACAGAAAGAATGTATCAAATATCAAACTAGAATGCTATTTGGCCCTAAACAGAGAGTACACAGTGGCAGAATACCTGACCACTGTGACTGACCCAAACTTAAGGAAAGCTTTGACTATGTACAGACTCAGTGAGCATAGCCTTGCTATTGAGAAAGGCCGCCGTAGGCAGACCTGGCTCTCAAGAGAAGACAGGCTATGTGCACACTGACCGCAAAATGAGGTGGAAACTGAGCTGCACTTCCTAACCTCCTGCCAAATGACCATATTAGAGACACATATTTCCCTCAGATTACACAAAGAATTAGGGAAACAAATCCAATGTCGATGAACTCGCATATCCAAATGGGATGGACCAGTGTGGGTGGGTACAGAGATGGGATGGGATGGACCAGTGTGGGTGGGATCAGAGATGGGATGGGATGGACCAGTGTGGGTGGGTACAGAGATGGGATGGACCAGTGTGGGTGGGTACAGAGATGGGATGGGATGGACCAGTGTGGGTGGGATCAGAGATGGGATGGACCAGTGTGGGTGGGATCAGAGATGGGATGGGATGGACCAGTGTGGGTGGGATCAGAGATGGGATGGACCAGTGTGGGTGGGATC
>NC_138317.1:46555000-46600000 GCF_965601325.2 Salmo salar
CAACAGGTGTAGTAGACCTCACAGTGAAATGCTGAATACAACAGGTGTAGTAGACCTCACAGTGAAATGCTGAATACAACAGGTGTAGTAGACCTTACAGTGAAATGCTGAATACAACAGGTGTAGTAGACCTCACAGTGAAATGCTGAATACAACAGGTGTAGTAGACCTCACAGTGAAATGCTTACTTACGAGCCCCTAACCAACACTGCAGTTTACAAAATACGAATAAGAATAATAAATAAAAGTTACAAGTAATTAAAGAGCAGCAGTAAAATAACAGTATATACAAGGGGGGTGCCGGTACAGAGTCAATGTGCCGGGGCACCGGTTAGTTGAGGCAGTATGTACATGTAGGTAGAGTTAATTAAAGTGACTATGTATAGATGACAACAGAGAGTGTGGGAGGGGAGGGTAGGGGGGGGGGGGGGGGGGGGTTGGATAGTCTGGTATAGAGGTCCTGGATGGCAGGAAGCTTTGCCCGCAGTGATGTACTGGGCCGTTCGCACTACCCTCTGTAGTGCCTTGCGGTCGTAGGCCGATCAGTTGCAATACCAGGTAGTGATGCAGCCAGTCAGGATGCTCTCGATGGTGCAGTTGTAGAACCTTTTGAGGATCTGAGGACACATGCCAAATCTTTTCAGTCTCCTGAGGGGGAAATAGGTTTTGTCGTGCCCACTTCACGACTGTCATGGTGTGCTTGGACCATGTTAGTTTGTTGCTGATGTGGACACCAAGGAACTTGAAGCTCTCAACCTGCTCCACTACAGCCCCGTCGATGAGAATGGGGGCATGCTCAGTCCTCCTTTCATGTAGCCCACAATCATCTCCTTTGTTTTGATCACGTTGAGGGAGAGGTTGTTGTCCTGGCACCCCACGGTCAGGTCTCTGACCTCCTCCCTATAGGCTGTCTCGTTGTTGTCTGTGATCAGGCCTAACACTGTTTTATGTCATCGGCAAATTGAATGATGGTGTTGGAGTCGTGCCTGGCTGTGCAGTCATGAGTGAACAGGGAGTACAGGAGGGGACTGAGCACGCACCCCTGAGGGGCCCCCATGTTGAAGATCAGCGTGGTGGATGTGTTGTTACCTATCCTCACCACCTGGGGGTGGCCCGTCAGGAAGTCCAGGATCCAGTTGCAGAGGGAGGTGTTTAACCTCTATGGGCTAGGCGGGACGAATTCGTCCCACCTACGTAACAGTCACTTGAAGCCTGTGGCGCAATTTTCAAAACCTTAAAAATCCTATTACTTCAATTTCTCAAACATATGACTATTTTACAGCTATTTAAAGACAAGACTCTCGTTAACCTCTTGGGGCTAGGTGGGACGCTAGCGTGCCACCCGTGGTGCACTCCATCAACAGCAGGTGCATTTCAAGAGCGGCAAATTTGAATCCAAATAAATGTCAAAATTCAAATTTTTCAAAAATCCAACTATTTTACACCATTTGAAAGATAAACATCTCCTTAATCTAACCACGTTTTACGATTTCAAAAAGGTTTTACGGCGAAAGCATAAATTTAGAGTATGTTAGGACAGTACATTTACAAGAGTTGTGTGTAATGTTTTGTCAAGTCAAAGACAGGGTCACCAAAACCATAAAACCAGCTAAAATGATGCACTAACCTTTTACAATCTCCATCAGATGACACTCCTAGGACATTATGTTAGACAATGCATGCATTTTTAGTTTTATCAAGTTCATATTTATATCCAAAAACAGCGTTTTACTATGGCATTGATGTTGAGGAAATCGTTTCCCTCCAATAACCGGCAGTCAAGTCAGCGTCACAAATTAAATAATTAAAATGAGAAAACATTGGTAAAATATTATATTGTCATTTAAAGAATTATAGATTTACATCTCTTGAACGCAATCAACTTGCCAGATTTAAAAATAACCTTACTGGGAAATCACACTTTACAATAATCTGAGCACTGCGCCCAGAAAAATACGCGTTGCGATACAGACTAGACGTCATGTTGGGGAGATCTAAAATCGAAAATACTATGTAAATAATCCATTACCTTTGATTCTCTTCATCAGATGTCACTTCCAGGTATCACAGGTCCATAACGAATGTAGTTTTGTTCAAAAAAGCTCATCATTTATGTCCAAAAATCTCCGTCTCGTTAGCACATGATGTAAGCCAGCCGGACTTCTCGTCATGAACGAGGGGAAAAAATATATTTCCGTTCGTTCAAACATGTCAAACGTTGTATAGCATAAATCATTAGGGCCTTTTTTAACCAGAACATGAATAATATTCAAGTTGGACGAATGCATACTCTTTTATAACGTATTGGAACGAGGGTACCCAACATGAACTCGCGCGCCAGGTGTCTAATGGGACATCATCGTTCCATGGCTCTTGTTCGGTCAGATCTCCCTCCAGAAGACTCAAAACACTTTGTAAAGGCTGGTGACATCTAGTGGAAGCAATAGGAAGTGCCAAAATATTCCTAAGCCCCTGTGTTTTTCAATGGGATAGGTTTAAAGTCAATACAACACATCAGGTATCCACTTCCTGTCAGAAAATGTCTCAGGGTTTTGCCTGCCAAATGAGTTCTGTTATACTCACAGACACCATTCAAACAGTTTTAGAAACTTTAGAGTGTTTTCTATCCATATATAATAAGTATATGCATATTCTAGTTACTGGGTAGGATTAATAACCAGATTAAATCGGGTACATTTTTTTTATCCAGACGTGCAAATGCTGCCCCCTAGCCCCAACAGGTTAATCTAACCACACTGTCCGATTTCAAAAAGGCTTTACAACGAAAGCAAAACATTAGATTATGTCAGCAGAGTACCAAGCCAGAAATAATCAGACACCCATTTTTCAAGCTAGCATATAATGTCACCAAAACCCAGAAGACAGCTAAATGCAGCACTCACCTTTGATGATCTTCATCAGATGACAACCCTAGGACATTATGTTATACAATACATGCATGTTTTGTTCAATCAAGTTCATATTTATATCAAAAACCAGCTTTTTACATTAGCATGTGACGTTCAGAACTACCATACCTTACTAAATTACTCACGATAAACGTTCACAAAAAGCATAACAATTATTTTAAGAATTATAGATACAGACCTCCTCTATGCACTCGATATGTCCGATTTTAAAATAGCTTTTTGGTGAAAGCACATTTTGCAATATTCTAAGTACATAGCCCAGGCATCACGGGCTAGCTATTTAGACACCCGGCAAGTTTAGCACTCACCATAATCATATTTACTATTATAAAAGTTTGATTACCTTTTGTTGTCTTTGTCAGAATGCACTCCCAGGACTGCTACTTCAATAACAAATGTTGGTTTGGTCCAAAATAATCCATCGTTATATCCGAATAGCGGTGTTTTGTTCGTGCGTTCCAGACACTATCCAAAATGGTAAAGAAGGGTCGTGCGCATGGCGCAATTCGTGACAAAAAAATTCTAAATATTCCATTACCGTACTTCGAAGCATGTCAACCGCTGTTTAAAATCAATTTTTACGCCATTTTTCTCGTAGAAAAGCGATAATATTCCGACAGGGAATCTCCTTTTTCGGCAAACAGAGGAAAAAATCACAAAGTCGGGGGCGGTCGGGTCACGCGCCTAAGCCCAGAGTCCCTTGATCGGCCACTTGAGAAAGGCGATAATGTGTTTCAGCCTGGGGCTGGGATGACGACATTCTGTTTTTTCCCGGGCTCTGAGCGCCTATGGACGACGTAGGAAGTGTCACGTTAGAGCAGAGATCCTTAGTAAAAGATAGAGATGGAAAAGAAGTTCAAGAAATGGTCAGACTGGCCACTTCCTGTAAAGGAATCTCTCAGGTTTTGACCTGCCATTTGAGTTCTGTTATACTCACAGACACCATTCAAACAGTTTTAGAAACTTTAGGGTGTTTTCTATCCATATGTAATAAGTATATGCATATTCTAGTTACTGGGTAGGAGTGGTAACCAGATTAAATCGGGTATGTTTTTTATCCAGCCGCGTCAATACTGCCCCCTAGCCCTAACAGGTTAATCCCAGAGTCCTTAGCTTAGTGATGAGCTTTGAGGGCACTATGGTGTTGAACGCTGAGCTGGAGTCAATGAATAGTATTCTCACATACAGTTGAAGTCGGAAGTTTACATATACCTCAGCCAAGTACATTTAAACTCAGTTTTTCACAATTCTTGACATTTAATCATAATAAAAATTCCCTGTCTTAGGACAGTTAGGATCACCACTTTATTTTAAGAATGTGAAATGTCAGAATAACAGTAGAGAGAATGATTTATTTCAGCTTCAATTACTTTCATCACATTCCCAGTGGGTCAGAAGTTTACATACACTCAATTAGTATTTGGTAGCATTGCCTTTAAATTGTTTAACTTGGGTCAAACGTTTCAGGTAGCCTTCCACAATAAGTTGGGTGAATTTTGGCCCATTCCTCCTGACAGAGCTGGTGTAACTGAGTCAGGTTTGTAGGCCTCCTTGCTCGTACATGCTTTTTTCAGTTCTGCCCACAACTTTTCTACAGGATTGAGGTCAGGGCTTTCTAATGGCCACTCCAATACCTTGACTTTGTTGTCCGTAATCCATTTTGCCACAACTTTGGAAGTATGCTTGGGGTCATTGTCCATTTGGAAGGCCCATTTGCGACCAGGCTTTAACTTCCTGACTGATGTCTTGAGATGTTGCTTTAATATATCCACATAATTTTCCCCCCTCATGATGCCATCTATTTTGTGAAGTGCACCAGTCCGTCTTGCAGCAAAGCACCCCACAACATGATGCTGTCACCCCTGTGCTTCACGGTTGGGATGGTGTTCTTCGGCTTGCAAGCCTCCCCCTTTTTCCTCCAAACATAACGATGGTCATTATGGCCAAACAGCTCTATTTTTGTTTCATCAGACTAGAGGACATTTCTACAAATAGTACAATCTTTGTCCCCATTTGTCCCCTGCTCACCCAGTGTAATAGTGAATATCGTACAGCACCCTGTCTAACCTATTGATACTCTTTTGACCCTATGATCACTCGGCTACACAGCTGATGGCCCCTGGACTGTTTCAATAACACGGTACCTCATTTTGTTTACCTGACGGCCCCCAGCCTCGAACTCAGGTCCTGTATGTATCGAACTGACCCTCTCTGCCCTTACTTCAACATTTACCCATTGTTGTCTTAGCTCTCCTGATCAACACCTGTGATTGCTTTCTGCCTCTCTCTAATGTCAATATGCCTTGTCTACAGTACTGCTGTCTTGGCTAGTTTTTATTGTTTTATTTCACTGTAGAGCCCCCAGTCCCACCCAAATTGCCTTAGAGAGCTCTTTCGTCCCACTCCACACATATGCAGAGACCTCACCTGGCTTAACTGGTGCCTCCAGAGACGAAACCTCTCTCATCGTCACTCAACACCTAGGTTTACCTCCACTGTACTCACATCCTACCATACATACCCTTGACTGTACATTACGCTCAAACAGTTCGAGCTTCTACTTTTAATAATCCACATTTCTAGAAATAACTCTCTCACTGTTGTCGCTCGTTACAGACCCCCCCTCAGCTCCCAGCTGTGCCCTGGACACCATATTTGAATTAATTGCTCCCCATTTATCTTCAGAGTTTGTTCTGTTAGGTGACCTAAACTGGGACATGCTAAACACCCCGGCCATCCTACAATCTAAACTTGATACCCTCAATCTCACCCAAATTATCATGAAACCTACCAGGTACAACCCCAAATTCGTAAACATGGGCACCCTCATAGATATCATCCTGACCAACCTGCTCTTTAAATTCACCTCTGCTGTCTTCAACCAGGATCTCAGAGATCACTGCCTCATTGCCTGCGTCCGTAATGTGTCCGCGGTCAAACGACCTCCACTCATCACTGTCAAACGCTCCCTGAAACACTTCAGCGAGCAGGCCTTTCTAATCGACCTGGCCCGGGTATCCTGGAAGGATATTGACCTCATCCCATCAGTAGAGGATGCCTGGTTATTCTTTAAAAGTGCTTTCCTCACCATCTTAAATAAGCATGTCCCATTCAAAAAATGTTGAACAGATATTGCCCTTGGTTCACTCCAGACCTGACTGCCCTTGACCAGCACAAAAACATCCTGTGGCATTCTGCATTACATTTACATCATTTAGCAGACGCTCTTATCCAGAGCGACTTACAGATTGGTGGATTCATCTTATATCCAGTGGAACAACCACTTACAATAGTACATCTATATATATATATATTTTTTTTTGGGGGGGGGGGTTAGAAGGATTACTATATCCTATCCCAGGTATTCCTTAAAGAGGTGGGGTTTCAGGTGTCTCCGGAAGGTGGTGATTGACTCCGCTGTCCTGGCGTCGTGAGGGAGCTTGTTCCACCATTGGGGTGCCAGAGCAGCGAATAGTTTTGACTGGGCTGAGTGGGAACTGTGCTTCACAGTAATTATTACAGCTACTAAACCATAGGTCATAGTTCATATAGACAGTAATTATTACAGATACTCAACCATAGGTCATAGTTCATATAGACAGTAATTATTACAGCTACTCAACCATAGGTCATAGTTCATATAGACAATAGTTATAACAGCTTGATGACACTTGAAACATTTCAATCTTCAATCCCTCTTCTCGTTTTTCTTCTTCTGTGTCGTGAGATAAAACTGGTATCAGATAGAGAGAGGGTGAGAGAAAGAGTGAAAGAGAAAGGGATATTTCACACTGTTATCCTTTAATGGGACATTCTCCAAACGCTAAACAACCTCTATTCATCTCCGAGAAAATATGGAGACTCTCAAACACACACACACACACACACACACACACACACACACACACACACACACACACACACACACGCACACACACACACACACACACACACACACACACACACACACACACACACACACACACACACACACACACACGCACACACACACACAGATCCTAAAACCCTAAACAGTTCTTATTCCAACCAGAATGTCCAAAACCTCTCAATCACTGTTTGGACCAATATTTACCTGAAACTAAAAAAACAAATGTCTCCCCCAGCACTGACACTGTGTCCCATTGTCAGTTATCTAAAGATGGCAGCAACCCTGCTCTCACCTCCTCCTCACAGCTGAGGTTCCTGTCTGAAACCTGATCAAACTCTAGTGCCAGCTGTGATGCATGACAGGGGCCCGTCTCTCAAATTAAACCTAGCCAATTCCCCACCTGAGCAAGCCAGAGAGACTGGAGAGAGAGAGAGAGAGAGAAATAGAGCATAAGAGAGAGCAAGCGAGCAAGAGTGTCACGCCCTGACCATAGAGAGCCTTTTATTCTCTATGTTGGTTAGGTCGGGGTGTGACTAGGGTGGGTTATCTAGGTTGTTCTATTTCTATGTTGGCCTGCTATGGTTCCCAATCAGAGGCAGCTGTTTATCGTTGTCTCTGATTGGGGATCATATTTAGGCAGCCTTTTCCCCCACTGTGGTTGTGGGATCTTGTTTTTTTGTGTTGTGCTTGTGAGTACATTGCATTTACTTCACGTTTCGTTTGTTCTGTATTGTTTTTGGTGAGTTTCATTTATTAAAACGTGTGGAACTCCACGCACGCTGCGCCTTGGTCTACTTATTTCGATGAACGTGACAGAAGATCCCACGGACAGAGCAGCGTGCCCAGGAGGAGCAGGGATCCTGGACCTGGGAGGAAAGCCAGGAGTGGAGGACATCCTTGATGTGGGACGAGATTATGGCAGGAGACAGAAGCCTGCCGTGGAAGCAAGCGGAGGCAGCGAAGGAGCAACAACGACGACACCGGGTTTCGCGGTCACGAAGTAAGTCCAAAGGACAGCCCCATGCGGCAACGCAGGCGTTTGGAGGAGCGTCTTACCAGTCAGGTGCAGTCTGTGCCAGTCCCACGCATCAGGCCTCCAGTGCACCTCCCTAGTCAGGTACGTCCTGTGCCTGCTCCTCACACTCGCCCAGATGTACGCCTCCACAGCCCAGTACGTCCTGTGCCAGGCCTCCGCACTTGCCGTGCGAAGGTTGTCATCTGTCCAGGACACATTGTGCCAGCTCTACGCTCCAGACCACCAGTGCGTCTTCACAGCCCAGTACATCCTGTGCCTCCTCCCCGCACTCGTCCTGAAGTGCGTGTCACCAGTCCGGTGCCACCTGTACCGGCCCCACGCAACAGGCCTCCAGGGCGCCTTCACAGTCCAGAGCTTCCGGGGACAGTTCACAGTCCAGAGCTTCCGGGGACAGTTCACAGTCCAGAGATTCTGGTGACAGTTCCCAGTCCAGAGCTTCCGGGGACAGTTCCCAGTCCAGAGCTTCCGGGGACAGTTCGCAGTCCAGAGCTTCCGGGGACAGTTCCCAGTCCAGAGCTTCCGGCGACAGTTCCCAGTCCAGAGCTTCCGGCGACGGCTCCCAGTCCAGAGCTTCCGGCGACAGTTCCCAGCTTCCGGGGACAGTTCCCAGTCCAGAGCTTCCGGCGACAGTTCCCAGTCCAGAGCTTCCGGCGATGGCTCCCAGTCCAGAGCTTCCGGCGACAGTTCCCAGTCCGGAGCTTCCGGCGACAGTTCACAGTCCGGAGCTTCCGGGGACGGTCCCCAGTTCGGAACCTCCTGAGACGGTCCACAGTCCGGAACCTCAAGAGACGGTCCACAGTCCGGAACCTCCTGAGATGGTCCACAGTCCGGGGCCCCCTGAGACGGTCCACAGTCCGGGGCCTCCTGAGACGGTTCACAGTCCGGAACCACAGACGTTCCAAGTCGCGGGCACTAAGTCCAGACGAAAAGTCAAAAAAGTTCCATTAAGGTTTGTAGAAACATGTCAAATGATGTACAGAATCAATCTTTAGGATGTTTTTATCATAAATCTTCAATAATATTCCAACTGGACATATCCTTTGTCTTTAGAAATGAAATGAAAGGGAGCGGAGCTCGTGCTCATGGCTGCGCGCGTGAAAAACTAAAGGCTTTCAGCCAGACCACTGGTTCCAACAGCTCTTATTCTCTCCCCTTTTACAATAGAAGCCTGAAACAACGTTCTAAAGACTGTTGACATCTAGTGGAAGCCTTAGGAAGTGCAACCTGACCCCACAGACACTGGATATTTGATAGGCATTCACTTGAAAACTACAAACCTCAGAATTCCCACTTCCTGGTTGGATTTTTCTCAGGTTTTCGCCGGCCATATGAGTTCTGTTATACTCATAGACATTAGAGAAAGAGAGGGAGGGTAGAGAGACAGAGAAACAGAGGGAGGGTAGAGAGACAGAGAAACAGAGGGAGGGTAGAGAGACAGAGGGAGGGTAGAGAGACAGAGGGAGGGTAGAGAGACAGAGGGAGGGTAGAGAGACAGAGGGAGGGTAGAGAGACAGAGGGAGGGTAGAGAGACAGAGGGAGGGTAGAGAGACAGAGGGAGGGTAGAGAAACAGAGGGAGGGTAGAGAGACAGAGGGAGGGTAGAGAGACAGAGGGAGGGTAGAGAGACAGAGGGAGGGTAGAGAGACAGAGGGAGGGTAGAGAGACAGAGGGAGGGTAGAGAGACAGAGGGAGGGTAGAGAAACAGAGGGAGGGTAGAGAAACAGAGGGAGGGTAGAGAGACAGAGGGAGGGTAGAGAGACAGAGGGAGGGTAGAGAGACAGAGGGAGGGTAGAGAGACAGAGGGAGGGTAGAGAGACAGAGGGAGGGTAGAGACAGAGGGAGGGTAGAGAGACAGAGGGAGGGTAGAGAGACAGAGGGAGGGTAGAGAGACAGAGGGAGGGTAGAGAGACAGAGGGAGGGTAGAGAGACAGAGGGAGGGTAGAGAGACAGAGGGAGGGTAGAGAGACAGAGGGAGGGTAGAGAGACAGAGGGAGGGTAGAGAGACAGAGGGAGGGTAGAGAGACAGAGGGAGGGTAGAGAGACAGAGGGAGGGTAGAGAGAGACAGAGGGAGGGTAGAGAGACAGAGGGAGGGTAGAGAGACAGAGGGAGGGTAGAGAGACAGAGGGAGGGTAGAGAGACAGAGGGAGGGTAGAGAGACAGAGGGAGGGTAGAGAGAGACAGAGGGAGGGTAGAGAGACAGAGGGAGGGTAGAGAGACAGAGGGAGGGTAGAGAGACAGAGGGAGGGTAGAGAGACAGAGGGAGGGTAGAGAGACAGAGGGAGGGTAGAGAGAGACAGAGGGAGGGTAGAGAGACAGAGGGAGGGTAGAGAGACAGAGGGAGGGTAGAGAGACAGAGGGAGGGTAGAGAGACAGAGGGAGGGTAGAGAGACAGAGGGAGGGTAGAGAGAGACAGAGGGAGGGTAGAGAGACAGAGGGAGGGTAGAGAGACAGAGGGAGGGTAGAGAAACAGAGGGAGGGTAGAGAGACAGAGGGAGGGTAGAGAGAGACAGAGGGAGGGTAGAGTGACAGAGGGAGGGTAGAGAGACAGAGGGAGGGTAGAGAGAGAGAAACAGATTGATTTGGACATTGATTTGACAGTTCGATCTCGGTTATCTTTTTTGTTTTGTTTTGTTTGCTGCTGTCTCTCTTACTGAGGGAGGTGACTGGTCTGTTCTCTCTCTCTCTTACTGAGGGAGGCGACAGATCTGTTCTCTCTCTCATACTGAGGGAGGTGACTGGTCTGTTCTCTCTCTTACTGAGGGAGGTGACTGGTCTGTTCTCTCTCTCTTACTGAGGGAGGTGACTGGTCTGTTCTCTCTCTCTTACTGAGGGAGGTGACTGGTCTGTTCTCTCTCTCTTACTGAGGGAGGTGACTGGTCTGTTCTCTCTCTTACTGAGGGAGGTGACTGGTCTGTTCTCTCTCTTACTGAGGGAGGTGACTGGTCTGTTCTCTCTCTCTTACTGAGGGAGGTGACTGGTCTGTTCTCTCTCTCTCTTACTGAGGGAGGTGACTGGTCTGTTCTCTCTCTTACTGAGGGAGGTGACTGGTCTGTTCTCTCTCTCATACTGAGGGAGGTGACTGGTCTGTTCTCTCTCTCTTACTGAGGGAGGTGACTGGTCTGTTCTCTCTCTCTCTCTTACTGAGGGAGGTGACTGGTCTGTTCTCTCTCTTACTGAGGGAGGTGACTGGTCTGTTCTCTCTCTTACTGAGGGAGGTGACTGGTCTGTTCTCTCTCTCATACTGAGGGAGGTGACTGGTCTGTTCTCTCTCTTACTGAGGGAGGTGACTGGTCTGTTCTCTCTCTCTTACTGAGGGAGGTGACTGGTCTGTTCTCTCTCTCTCTTACTGAGGGAGGTGACTGGTCTGTTCTCTCTCTCTCTTACTGAGGGAGGTGACTGGTCTGTTCTCTCTCTTACTGAGGGAGGTGACTGGTCTGTTCTCTCTCATACTGAGGGAGGTGACTGGTCTGTTCTCTCTCTCTTACTGAGGGAGGTGACTGGTCTGTTCTCTCTCTCTTACTGAGGGAGGTGACTGGTCTGTTCTCTCTCTTACTGAGGGAGGTGACTGGTCTGTTCTCTCTCTCTCTCTTACTGAGGGAGGTGACTGGTCTGTACTCTCTCTTACTGAGGGAGGTGACTGGTCTGTTCTCTCTCTCTTACTGAGGGAGGTGACTGGTCTGTTCTCTCTCTCTCTCTTACTGAGGGAGGTGACTGGTCTGTTCTCTCTCTCTCTTACTGAGGGAGGTGACTGGTCTGTACTCTCTCTTACTGAGGGAGGTGACTGGTCTGTTCTCTCTCTCTCTTACTGAGGGAGGTGACTGGTCTGTTCTCTCTCTCTCTTACTGAGGGAGGTGACTGGTCTGTTCTCTCTCTCTCTTACTGAGGGAGGTGACTGGTCTGTTCTCTCTCTCTCTTACTGAGGGAGGTGACTGGTCTGTTCTCTCTCTCTCTTACTGAGGGAGGTGACTGGTCTGTCTCTCTCTCTCTTACTGAGGGAGGTGATTGGTCTGTTCTCTCTCTCATACTGAGGGAGGTGACTGGTCTGTTCTCTCTCTTACTGAGGGAGGTGACTGGTCTGTTCTCTCTCTCTTACTGAGGGAGGTGACTGGTCTGTTCTCTCTCTCTTACTGAGGGAGGTGACTGGTCTGTTCTCTCTCTTACTGAGGGAGGTGACTGGTCTGTTCTCTCTCTCTCTTACTGAGGGAGGTGACTGGTCTGTTCTCTCTCTTACTGAGGGAGGTGACTGGTCTGTTCTCTCTCTCTCTTACTGAGGGAGGTGACTGGTCTGTTCTCTCTCTCTCTTACTGAGGGAGGTGACTGGTCTGTTCTCTCTCTTTTACTGAGGGAGGTGACTGGTCTGTTCTCTCTCTCTTACTGAGGGAGGTGACTGGTCTGTTCTCTCTCTTACTGAGGGAGGTGACTGGTCTGTTCTCTCTCTCTCTCTTACTGAGGGAGGTGACTGGTCTGTTCTCTCTCTTACTGAGGGAGGTGACTGGTCTGTTCTCTCTCTCTCTTACTGAGGGAGGTGACTGGTCTGTTCTCTCTCTCTCTTACTGAGGGAGGTGACTGGTCTGTTCTCTCTCTCTCTTACTGAGGGAGGTGACTGGTCTGTTCTCTCTCTCTCTTACTGAGGGAGGTGACTGGTCTGTTCTCTCTCTCTTACTGAGGGAGGTGACTGGTCTGTTCTCTCTCTCTTACTGAGGGAGGTGACTGGTCTGTTCTCTCTCTCTCTTACTGAGGGAGGTGACTGGTCTGTTCTCTCTCTCTTACTGAGGGAGGTGACTGGTCTGTTCTCTCTCTCTCTTACTGAGGGAGGTGACTGGTCTGTTCTCTCTCTTTTTTTCTGAATTTATTCTTGTGATGTTTTTCTTGTTTTTTTAGAGTTTAGATCAGCTTTAATATTGCAAACAGATTGTAGCTTCCTTCAATGTAATTGTCTGCATTACTTACTTTCCCCCATTTATTTTTAAACACCAACAAATGTATATAGTTCAAGTCAACAGTTTGGACGCGCCTACTCATTCCAGGTCTTTTCTTTTTTTTACTCTTTTCTACAAATGTATATCTTCACAGTTGCCACCCTTTGGCTTGATGACAGCTTTGCACACGCTTGGCATTTTCTCAACCAGCTTCATGATGTAGTCACCTGGAATGCATTTAAATTAACAGGTGTGCCTTGTTAAAAGTTAATTTGTGGATCGAGGCAAAGATGAACATAGCAAAGTACAGATCAATCCTTGATAAAAATACGTCTCCTAATGTCCTTGAGTGGCCCAGCCAGAGCCCAGACTTGAAACCGATCGAACAGCTCTGGAGAGACCTGAAATTAGCTGTGCAGCGAGGTTCCCCATCCAACCTGACAGAGCTTGAGAGGATCTGCAGAGAAGAACAGGGGAAACTCACCAAATACAGATGTGCCAAGCTTGTAGCGTCATACCCAAGAAGACTTGAGGCTGTAAACGCTGCCAAAGGTGCTTCAACAAAGTAAATAGTAAATGGTCTGAATACTTAATTTGACGTTACTGCAAAAATTTCTAAAAACCTGTTTTTGATTTGTCATTATGGGGTATTGTGTTTAGATTGATGAGGGGAAAAAACTATGTAGTCAATTTTAGAAGAAGTCTGTAACGTTTCACAATGGGGAAAAAGTCAAGGAGTCAGAATACTTTCCGAAAATATATTTTCCACAACAACAAAACAATTCCACTAACCCTACCACCCCTCCCCTAATTGGAGTAATCTACAGGACAACAACACTTAGGCTTCTGCTTCCAGCATAAACATAATATATACATTTTACGGACACAGTCTATTTTACAATAGTTATCTTTTGTTTGTTTTTAGTCCCATCCTTCAGCTCCCCTCAACCCCTCCCATCTATCTCTGAACACCATCCAGTCCCATCCTTCAGCTACCCTCAACCCCTCCCATCTATCTCTGACCACCATCCAGTCCCATCCTTCAGCTCCCCTCAACCCCTCCCATCTATCTCTGACCACCATCCAGTCCCATCCTTCAGCTCCACTCAACCCCTCCCATCTCTCTGAACACCATCCAGTCCCATCCTTCAGCTCCCCTCAACCCCTCCCATCTCTCTGAACACCATCCAGTCCCATCCTTCAGCTCAACTCAACCCCTCCCATCTATCTCTGAACACCATCCAGTCCCATCCTTCAGCTCCACTCAACCCCTCCTATCTATCTCTGACCACCATCCAGTCCCATCCTTCAGCTCCACTCAACCCCTCCCATCTATCTCCTAACACCATCCAGTCCCATCCTTCAGCTCCCCTCAACCCCTCCCATCTATCTCTGAACACCATCCAGTCCCATCCTTCAGCTCCCCTCAACCCCTCCCATCTATCTCTGACCACCATCCAGTCCCATCCTTCAGCTCCACTCAACCCCTCCCATCTATCTCCTAACACCATCCAGTCCCATCCTTCAGCTCCACTCAACCCCTCCCATCTATCTCTGAACACCATCCAGTCCCATCCTTCAGCTCCGTCCAGTCCCATCCTTCAGCTCCATCCAGTCCCATCCTTCAGCTCCCCTCAACCCCTCCCATCTATCTCCTAACACCATCCAGTCCCATCCTTCAGCTCCACTCAACCCCTCCCATCTATCTCTGAACACCATCCAGTCCCATCCTTCAGCTCCCCTCAACCCCTCCCATCTATCTCCTAACACCATCCAGTCCCATCCTTCAGCTCCACTCAACCCCTCCCATCTATCTCTGAACACCATCCAGTCCCATCCTTCAGCTCCATCCAGTCCCATCCTTCAGCTCCATCCAGTCCCATCCTTCAGCTCCATCCAGTCCCATCCTTCAGCTCCATCCAGTCCCATCCTTCAGCTCAACTCAACCCCTCCCATCTATCTCTGAACACCATCCAGTCCCATCCTTCAGCTCCCCTCAACCCCTTCCATCTATCTCTGAACACCATCCAGTTTCTATTTGCCATATATTTTTAACTGTGCTGTTTCACAACAGTTCTGAACCTACAGTACAAACTGTACATTTTACGGACACAGTATATTTTACATTAGTTATCTTGTTGTTATTAGTCCGTTCAGGTACTTTCAACCCCTCCCTCTCAACCCCTCCTTCTCAACCCCTCCCACTCAACCCCTCCCTCTCAACACCTCCCTCTCAACCCCTCCCTCTCAACCCCTCCCACTCAACCCCTCCCTCTCAACACCTCCCTCTCAACCCCTCTCACTCAACCCCTCCCTCTAAACCCCTCCCACTCAACCCCTCCCTCTCAACCCCTCCCACTCAACCCCTCCCTCTCAAACCCTCCCACTCAATCCCTCCCTCTCAACCCCTCCCTCTCAAACCCTCCCACTCAACCCCTCCCTCTCAACACCTCCCTCTCAACCCCTCCCTCTCAACACCTCCATCTCAACCCCTCCCTCTCAACCCCTCCCACTCAACCCCTCCCTCTCAACACCTCCCTCTCAACCCCTCTCACTCAACCCCTCCCACTCAACCCCTCCCTCTCAACCCCTCCCACTCAACCCCTCCCTCTCAACCCCTCCCACTCAACCCCTCAGCATCCGTATTGAATTTATATTTGCCACACTAGATGGATGGAACAGTATTGAACAGCCACACTAGATGGATGGAACAGTATTGAACAGCCACACTAGATGGATGGAACAGTATTGAACAGCCACACTAGATGGATGGAACAGTATTGAACAGCCACACTAGATGGATGGAACAGTATTGAACAGCCACACTAGATGGATGGAACAGTATTGAACAGCCACAGTAGATGGATGGAACAGTATTGAACAGCCACACTAGATGGATGGAACAGTATTGAACAGCCACACTAGATGGATGGAACAGTATTGAACAGCCACACTAGATGGATGGAACAGTATTGAATAGCCACACTAGATGGATGGAACAGTATTGAACAGCCACACTAGATGGATGGAACAGTATTGAACAGCCACACTAGATGGATGGAACAGTATTGAACAGCCACAGTAGATGGATGGAACAGTATTGAACAGCCACACTAGATGGATGGAACAGTATTGAACAGCCACACTAGATGGATGGAACAGTATTGAACAGCTACACTAGATGGATGGAACAGTATTGAACAGCCACACTAGATGGATGGAACAGTATTGAACAGCCACACTAGATGGATGGAACAGTATTGAACAGCCACACTAGATGGATGGAACAGTATTGAACAGCCACACTAGATGGATGGAACAGTATTGAACAGCCACACTAGATGGATGGAACAGTATTGAACAGCCACAGTAGATGGATGGAACAGTATTGAACAGCCACACTAGATGGATGGAACAGTATTGAACAGCCACAGTAGATGGATGGAACAGTATTGAACAGCCACACTAGATGGATGGAACAGTATTGAACAGCCACACTAGATGGATGGAACAGTATTGAACAGCCACACTAGATGGATGGAACAGTATTGAACAGCCACACTAGATGGATGGAACAGTATTGAACAGCCACACTAGATGGATGGAACAGTATTGAACAGCCACACTAGATGGATGGAACAGTATTGAACAGCCACAGTAGATGGATGGAACAGTATTGAACAGCCACACTAGATGGATGGAACAGTATTGAACAGCCACACTAGATGGATGGAACAGTATTGAACAGCCACACTAGATGGATGGAACAGTATTGAACAGCCACACTAGATGGATGGAACAGTATTGAACAGCCACACTAGATGGATGGAACAGTATTGAACAGCCACACTAGATGGATGGAACAGTATTGAATAGCCACACTAGATGGATGGAACAGTATTGAATAGCCACACTAGATGGATGGAACAGTATTGAACAGCCACACTAGATGGATGGAACAGTATTGAACAGCCACACTAGATGGATGGAACAGTATTGAACAGCCACACTAGATGGATGGAACAGTATTGAACAGCCACACTAGATGGATGGAACAGTATTGAACAGCCACACTAGATGGATGGAACAGTATTGAACAGCCACACTAGATGGATGGAACAGTATTGAACAGCCACAGTAGATGGATGGAACAGTATTGAACAGCCACACTAGATGGATGGAACAGTATTGAACAGCCACACTAGATGGATGGAACAGTATTGAACAGCCACACTAGATGGATGGAACAGTATTGAATAGCCACACTAGATGGATGGAACAGTATTGAACAGCCACACTAGATGGATGGAACAGTATTGAACAGCCACACTAGATGGATGGAACAGTATTGAACAGCCACAGTAGATGGATGGAACAGTATTGAACAGCCACACTAGATGGATGGAACAGTATTGAACAGCCACACTAGATGGATGGAACAGTATTGAACAGCCACACTAGATGGATGGAACAGTATTGAACAGCCACAGTAGATGGATGGAACAGTATTGAACAGCCACACTAGATGGATGGAACAGTATTGAACAGCCACACTAGATGGATGGAACAGTATTGAACAGCCACACTAGATGGATGGAACAGTATTGAATAGCCACACTAGATGGATGGAACAGTATTGAACAGCCACACTAGATGGATGGAACAGTATTGAACAGCCACACTAGATGGATGGAACAGTATTGAACAGCCACACTAGATGGATGGAACAGTATTGAACAGCCACACTAGATGGATGGAACAGTATTGAACAGCCACACTAGATGGATGGAACAGTATTGAACAGCCACACTAGATGGATGGAACAGTATTGAATAGCCACACTAGATGGATGGAACAGTATTGAACAGCCACACTAGATGGATGGAACAGTATTGAACAGCCACACTAGATGGATGGAACAGTATTGAACAGCCACACTAGATGGATGGAACAGTATTGAACAGCCACACTAGATGGATGGAACAGTATTGAACAGCCACACTAGATGGATGGAACAGTATTGAACAGCCACACTAGATGGATGGAACAGTATTGAACAGCCACACTAGATGGATGGAACAGTATTGAACAGCCACACTAGATGGATGGAACAGTATTGAACAGCCACACTAGATGGATGGAACAGTATTGAACAGCCACAGTAGATGGATGGAACAGTATTGAACAGCCACACTAGATGGATGGAACAGTATTGAACAGCCACAGTAGATGGATGGAACAGTATTGAACAGCCACACTAGATGGATGGAACAGTATTGAACAGCCACACTAGATGGATGGAACAGTATTGAATAGCCACACTAGATGGATGGAACAGTATTGAACAGCCACACTAGATGGATGGAACAGTATTGAACAGCCACACTAGATGGATGGAACAGTATTGAACAGCCACACTAGATGGATGGAACAGTATTGAACAGCCACACTAGATGGATGGAACAGTATTGAACAGCCACACTAGATGGATGGAACAGTATTGAACAGCCACACTAGATGGATGGAACAGTATTGAACAGCCACACTAGATGGATGGAACAGTATTGAACAGCCACACTAGATGGATGGAACAGTATTGAACAGCCACACTAGATGGATGGAACAGTATTGAACAGCCACACTAGATGGATGGAACAGTATTGAACAGCCACACTAGATGGATGGAACAGTATTGAACAGCCACACTAGATGGATGGAACAGTATTGAACAGCCACACTAGATGGATGGAACAGTATTGAACAGCCACACTAGATGGATGGAACAGTATTGAACAGCCACACTAGATGGATGGAACAGTATTGAACAGCCATTGTAGATAAACAGATTTGATGGCTAAGGTATTTTAGGGTATTTAGGGATTTTTTTGCAGGCTGTGGGTGTCAAACAAGACACCAAACTGAAAAAGTCAAACATATAAAACAATTCTACGGGTTTATTCAAGTATTTTATTTAACAATTAATTTGGCCTTTATTTAAAGCTATTAAGTGAAACAATGTCCAATATTCTTTTTTTTAACTTATCCAGGTTAATTTGGTCTTATCAGCATACAGTAAAATACCGTTGCTTTTGTATTGACACTTAATTTAAAAAAAAGATAATGACACGCATCACGTTTTAAAGTGACGTAAAATGTGGAACACGCTTTCAAAACACATTACAAAACACATTACAAAACACATTACAAAACACATTACAAAACACAACACAACCGTTTGGATGCTCATCATACTTCTGGCTTTGTTCCTTCTGTGCAGACAGAGGTTGAAATTACAACACGTGTGTCCAGGAGAGAGAGGTTGTTTGATAATGGAGGGCATGCAGGATGCTGGCTAGGTCTTGGTACGCAGCACGTTTTTAATAACTAATTACAATCCCACAGCAGATGGCGGCTTCACACTGTTGCCGAGCGATTTGGCAAGCCACCCATCCGCTCCACAGTGTTGTCATTAACTTATTATTGGCACAAAGGGTAAAGTGTTTCATTTAGTGTGAAAAGGCCCAGTTTTTTTTGGCCACTGTACAGGATGGGTGGATACAGGCAGCCCAACCTGTTACAGCTCATGACCACAGCGTAGTAGATACTGTATATGGAAATTAGCCAACTCATTTTGAGATGCATATTAGCACCATTTTGGCTCCAAACGGCAGTTACCATCCAAAGACAACGTACTGTGAATTAGAATGATATTGCTGCCATCAACGTAGAAGAAAGATTCAGAACTATGAATGTTTCTGTCTCTGTCTCTCTGTCTCTCTGTGTCTCTGTCTCTCTGTGTCTCTGTCTCTCTGTGTCTCTTTCTCTCTCTCTCTTTCTCTCTGTCTCTGTCTCTCTGTGTCTCTTTCTCTCTCTCTCTTTCTCTCTGTCTCTGTCTCTCTGTGTCTCTGTCTCTCTGTCTGTCTCTTTTTCTCTGTTTCTTTGTCTCTCTCTCTGTTTGTTTCTTTCTCTTTTGATTGATAACTGTGAGATTGATCGGCCCAATCGTGTTACACTTTCCACCTCTCACATTTTCTCAGACAATTATATTTCTCTCCCTCTGTCCGTCCTCCTATAGCTGTCAATAAGATTCGAGTCAGTCCAGGGGCTCTGTGCTGCCTGTGTAATAGAGTCAGCCCAGGGGCTCTGTGCTGCCTGTGTAATAGAGTCAGCCCAGGGGCTCTGTGCTGCCTGTGTAATAGAGTCAGTCCAGGGGCTCTGTGCTGCCTGTGTAATAGAGTCAGCCCAGGGGCTCTGTGCTGCCTGTGTAATAGAGTCAGCCCAGGGGCTCTGTGCTGCCTGTGTAATAGAGTCAGCCCAGGGGCTCTGTGCTGCCTGTGTAATGGATCCTTGGAGTTGGACTAAGCTCTAAATGATGCTGTTTCACCACTGCAGGAGACAGTAAGGTTCACTAATATCAGTCCTGCTGCAGGTGACAGCTCCTTTCGTCTCCCCTCCTTCCGTCTTCCCTCTTCCCTCCTTCCCTCTCCCCTCCTTACCTCTTCCCTCCTTACCTCTTCCCTCCCTACCTCTTCCCTCCTTTCCTATCCCCTCCTTCCCTCTCCCCTCCTTACCTCTCCCCTCCTTACCTCTTCCCTCCTTACCTCTCCCCTCCTTCCCTCTCCCCTCCTTACCTCTCCCCTCCTTCCCTCTCCCCTCCTTACCTCTCCCCTCCTTACCTCTCCCCTCCTTACCTCTCCCCTCCTTTCCTCTCCCCTCCTTCCCTCTCCCCTCCTTACCTCTTCCCTCCATACCTCTTCCCTCCTTACCTCTTCCCTCCATACCTCTTCCCTCCATACCTCTTCCCTCCTTACCTCTTCCCTCCCTACCTCTTCCCTCCTTCCCTCTCCCCTCCTTACCTCTTCCCTCCTTACCTCTTCCCTCCCTACCTCTTCCCTCCTTTCCTCTCCCCTCCTTCCCTCTCCCCTCCTTACCTCTCCCCTCCTTACCTCTTCCCTCCTTTCCTCTCCCCTCCTTCCCTCTCCCCTCCTTACCTCTCCCCTCCTTCCCTCTCCCCTCCTTCCCTCTCCCCTCCTTACCTCTCCCCTCCTTTCCTCTTCCCTCCTTTCCTCTCCCCTCCTTCCGTCCTTACCTCTCCCGTCCTTCCCTCTCCTCTCCTTCCCTCTCCTCTGTCGCTGGTGACAGACATCAGAACAGGTTAGGCATACAAGTGTTCAAGGGCTTAGAGAGACAGACAAACAGGGAGACAAACACGCAGACAAACAGGCTGACAGGTAGACAGACAGGCAGACAGGTAGACAGACAGGCAGACAAACAGGTAGACAGACAGACAGGAAGGAAGGAAGGAAGGAAGGAAGGCAGACAGAAAGGCAGACAGACAGGAAGGAAGGCAGGCAGGAAGTCAGATAGGAAGGCAGACAGGTAGACAGACAGGCTGGAAGGAAGGAAGAAAGGCAAACAGACAGACAGGCAGGAAGGCATACAAACTGGCAAACTGGCAAACTGTCACACCCTGATCGGTTTCACCTGTGTTTGTGATTGTCTCCACCCCCATCCAGGTGTCACCCATCCTCCCCATTATCCCCTGTGTATTTTTACCTGTGTTCTCTGTTTGTCTGTTGCCAGTTCGTTTTGTTCATTTATACCTACCAGAGTTTTTCCCCTTGCTCATGTCCTGTCTATAGTGCCTGTTTAACAATTTGCCCGGTTTTGACCTTTCTGCCTACTCTGACCCTGAGCCTTCCTACCGTCTCGTACATTTGTCCCGCTACTCTGGATTATCGACCTCTGCCTGACCTCTCTAACTCTGAGCCTGCCTGCCGTCCTGTACCTTTGACTGCCCGTGTTAGATTTAATAAACTTTTGTTACTTCGACATTGTCTGCGCCTGTGTCTTACCTTGAAACGTGTTAGTATGAACTGGCCATGACTGAGCCAGCAGACCCGGGCCAGCTGCGCAACGCCATCTCCTCCCAAGGAACCACCATCGGTAGGCATGAGGAACTGCTTCGTGGCCTTGTGGAGGGGGGTTCAAATGTTGGCTGAACGCCATGACCGGGCATTGGATATTTTGCTGGAGCAATTCCACGGGTTGTCTGTGGAGGCAGCCTACCACAGTGGTAACCCCACAGCCCCTCAGTAACTCAGCTATCAGCAGCATCGTCTCATCGGTCACTCCACTTACCCCGCTGGTTTTGGGATTCTCCTGGCTCTAACGGCACAATCCCTTCATCAACAACAACGCTCACCCCCCCCCCCCCACCCCCACCCCAGGACCTTCGGGAGGGGTTCAACAAGGCCCGGGCAACTTCACTACCGCCGCACCGACCATATGACTGCGGGATTGACCTTTTCCCTAGCGCCACTCCACCCAGGGGACGACTGTACTCGCTGTCGGGACTAGAGACTACATTGGGGACTCACTAGCTGCAGGGTTTACATGTCCTTCGTCCTTTCTCGCCGGCGCAGGGTTATTCTTTGTGGAGAAGAAGGACAAGACCATGCGCCTGTGCATCGAGTACCGGGGATTCATTGACATAACGGTGAAGACCCGCTACACGCTACCACTCATCTCCTCTGCCTTCGAACATGGGGCCACCATGTTTTCTAAGCTGGATCTACGGAATGCCCACAACCTGGTGCGGATATGAGAGGGGGACGAGTGGAAGACCGACTTCAACACGGCCAGCGGCCCCTACGAATATTTGGTCAGGCCATTTGGCCTCACCAACGCCCCTGCTGTGTTCCAGGCTGTGGTAAATTATGTTCTCCGCAAGATTTTGAAACGGTTCGTCTTCGTCTACATTGATGACATCCTAGTCCTCTCCCGCTTCCCCCCAAGAACATGTGCTCCACGTTCAACAGATTCTTCAACGCCTACTGGAGAACCTGCTCTCATCCTTCTAGACCTATCTGCTGCCTTTGATACTGTGAACCATCAGATCCTCCTCTCCACCCTCTCCGAGTTGGGCATCTCCGGCGCGGCCCACGCTTGGATTGCGTCCTACCTGACAGGTCGCTCCTACCAGGTGGCGTGGCGAGAATCTGTCTCTGCACCACATGCTCTCACCACTGGTGTCCCCCAGGGCTCTATTCTAGGCCCTCTCCTATTCTCGCTATACACCAAGTCACTTGGCTCTGTCATATCCTCACATGGCCTCTTCTATCATTGCTATGAAGACGACACACAATTAATATTCTCCTTTCCTCCTTCTGATAACCAGGTGGCGAATCACATCTCTGCATGTCTGGCAGACATATCAGTGTAGATGACGGATCACCACCTCAAGCTGAACCTCGGCAAGACGGAGCTGCTCTTCCTCCCGGGGAAGGACTGCCTGTTCCATGATCTCGCCATCACGGTTGACAACTCCATTGTGTCCTCCTCCCAGAGTGCTAAGAGCCTTGGCGTGACCCTGGACAACACCCTGTCGTTCTCCACCAACATCAAGGCGGTGACCCGATCCTGTAGGTTCATGCTCTACAACATTCGCAGAGTACGACCCTGCCTCACACAGGAAGCGGCGCAGGTCCTAATCCAGGCACTTGTCATCTCCCGTCTGGATTACTGCAACTCGCTGTTGGCTGGGCTCCCTGCCTGTGCCATTAAACCCCTACAACTCATCCAGAATGCCGCAGCCCATCTGGTGTTCAACCTTCCCAAGTTCTCTCACGTCATCCCGCTCCTCCGCTCTCTCCACTGGCTTCCAGTTGAAGCTCGCATCCGCTACAAGACCATGATGCTTGCCTACGGAGCTGTGAGGGGAACGGCACCTCCGTACCTTCAGGCTCTGATCAGGCCCTACACCCAAACAAGGGCACTGCGTTCATCCACCTCTGGCCTGCTGGCCTCCCTACTTCTGAGGAAGCACAGTTCCCGCTCAGCCCAGTCAAAACAGTTCGCTGCTCTGGCACCCCTATGGTGGAACAAGCTCCCTCACGACGCCATCACAGCGGAGTCAATCACCACCTTCCGGAGACACCTGAAACCCCACCTCTTTAAGGAATACCTAGGATAGGATAAAGTAATCCTTCTAACCCCCCCCCCCAAAAAAAAGATTTAGATGTACTATTGTAAAGTGATTGTTCCACTGGATATCATAAGGTGAATGCACCAATTTGTAAGTCGCTCTGGATAAGAGCATCTGCTAAATTACTTAAATGTAAATGTAATAAGGCGGAGAAGTGCGAGTTCCATCGCTCCACCATCCCCTTTCTGGCGTACATCCTCTCCGCCGGGAGTGTCCAGATGGATCCTGGGAAGGTGAAAGCGGTGAGGTAATGGCCCCAGCCTTCGTCCAGGGTGCAGCTGCAACATTTCCTGGGGTTCGCCAACTTCTATTGTCGCTTCATCTAGGGTTACAACACCCTGGCTTCCCCCCTGTCAGAACTCACCTCTCCCAAGGTTCCGTTCACGTGGTCCTCTGCTGCTGGGTCCAGATAACCAGATGTTTGTGCCTGACGCGGTCCGCTCCGCGATCCTCCAGACTGGTCTGCCACCCCGGGTCGTGTTGGACTCTGGCTTTTAGGGACCATGGTGGGCCACGATATCTTCTCATTTGTCGCCGCTTGCACAGTGTGTGCACAAAACAAAACTCTGTCTGTCCCTCACCGTCCCTGGTCCCACATCTCCCTGGACTTTGTCACTGGTCCCACATCTCCCTGGACATTGTCCCCCATCTAATTGCAACACCGACATCCTGACTGTGGTGGATCAGTTATCCAAAGCTGCCCACTTCATTCCTCTCCCCAAACTACACTCTGCCAAGGAGACGGCCCAGCTCATCTTCCGGATCCATGGATTACCGGTCGACATGGTCTCTGACCGGGTCCCTCAGTTCTCGTCTCGGTTCTGGAAGGCGTTCTGCAGCCTCATTGGGGGTCGTTGGCCAGCCTGTCCTCCGGATTTCACCCCCAGTCCATTGGCCAGACAGAGCGAGTCAACCAGGATCTGAAGACTACTCTGCGCTGCCTGGTCTCCTCCAACCCCACTACCTGGAGCCAGCAACTGGTGTGGGTCGAATACGCCCGCCACACCCTTCCCTGCTCTGCCATGGGCCTATCTCCTTTTGAATGTTCCCTGGGGTATCAGCCCCTGCTCTTCCCTGAGCAGGAAGAGGAGGTCGGCATACCTTCTCTCCAGATGTTTGTCCGCCACTTTCATCGTACCTGGGCAGCCCTCCTCAAGACCACCTCCAGGTATCGACAACAAGCGGATCGCCACCATATCCAGGCTCACCGGTATCGTCTCGGGCAGAAGGTATGGCTGTCTACTCGGGATCTGCCCCTCCGAGTGGAATTCCGCAAACTCTCAAACTTATCAGCCCATTTCCCATAATTTGCCCTTCTGCTGTTCGTCGTCTGTTGCCCCGGACCCTTCGTATATACATTCTACCTTTCATGTGTCCAGAGTTAAACCCATGTCTCACAGCCCTTTGTCTCCTGCCATCCTATACCTTTGACTACCAGTGTTTGTTTTAATTGTTACTTCGACATTGTCTGCGCCTGGGTCATACCTTCAAATGTGTTACAAAGAGGTATACAGGCAGACAGACAAGTGGAAGGGTTAATGTGTTGACAAAACTCAATAATAGAACCATAAGAACCATCAGAGTCCCAGTCGGTATTAGATAGAATGTCATAACCCTGCCTGCCGGTGGTTACCCCATTGGCTCGCAGCAAATATTTTTGTTGTTGTTCTCTGCTTGTTTTAGTCAATTACAAAAACTACATTTAACCTCTATGGGCTAGGTGGGACGCTAGCGTGCCACCCGTGGTGCACTCCATCAACAGCAGGTGCATTTCAAGAGCGGCAAATTTGAATCCAAATAAATGTCAAAATTCAAATTTTTCAAACATACAACTATTTTACACCCTTTGAAAGATAAACATCTCCTTAATCTAACCACGTTTTACGATTTCAAAAAGGTTTTACGGCGAAAGCATAAATTTAGAGTATGTTAGGACAGTACATTTACAGGAGTTGTGTGTAATGTTATGCCAATTCAAAGACAGGCGTCACCAAAACCATAAAATCAGCTAAAATGATGCACTAACCTTTTACAATCTCCAACAGATGACACTCTTAGGACATTGTGTTAGACAATGCATGCATTTTTAGTTCTATCAAGTTCATATTTATATCCAAAAACAGCGTTTTACTGTGGCGTTGATGTTCAGGAAATCGTTTCCCTCCAATAACCGGCATTCAAGTCAGCACCACAAATTAAATAATTAAAATGAGAAAACATTGGTAAAATATTATATTGTCATTTAAAGAATTATAGATTTACATCTCTTGAACGCAATCAACTTGCCAGATTTAAAAATAACCTTACTGGGAAATCACACTTTGCAATAATCTGAGCACTGCGCCCAGAAAAATACGCGTTGCGATACAGACTAGCCGCCATGTTGGGGAGATCTAAAATCGAAAATACTATGTAAATAATCCATTACCTTTGATTCTCTTCATCAGATGTCACTTCCAGGTATCACAGGTCCATAACGAATGTAGTTTTGTTCAAAAAAGCTCATCATTTATGTCCAAAAATCTCCGTCTTGTTAGCACATGATCTAAGCCAGCCGGACTTCTCGTCATGAACGAGGGGAAAAAATATATTTACGTTCGTTCAAACATGTCAAACGTTGTATAGCATAAATCATTAGGGCCTTTTTTAACCAGAACATGAATAATATTCAAGGTGGACGAATGCATACTCTTTTATAACGTATTGGAACGAGGGTACCCAACATGAACTCGCGCGCCAGGTGTCTAATGGGACATCATCGTTCCATGGCTCTTGTTCGGTCAGATCTCCCTCCAGAAGACTCAAAACACTTTGTAAAGGCTGGTGACATCTAGTGGAAGCAATAGGAAGTGCCAAAATATTCCTCAGCCCCTGTGTTTTTCAATGGGATAGGTTTAAAGGCAATACAACACATCAGGTATCCACTTCCTGTCAGAAAATGTCTCAGGGTTTTGCCTGCCAAATGAGTTCTGTTATACTCACAGACACCATTCAAACAGTTTTAGAAAATTTAGGGTGTTTTCTATCCATATGTAATAAGTATATGCATATTCTAGTTACTGGGTAGGAGTGGTAACCAGATTAAATCGGGTATGTTTTTTTATCCAGCCGTGTCAATACTGCCCCCTAGCCCTAACAGGTTAAGAAAAGTACAACATGTTTAACCTGTTATGGATAGGGGGCAGTATTTTCACGGCCGGATAAAAAAACGTACCCGATTTAATCTGGTTACTACTCCTGCCCAGTAACTAGAATATGCATATAATTATTGGCTTTGGATAGAAAACACCCTAAAGTTTCTAAAACTGTTTGAATGGTGTCTGTGAGTATAACTGAACTCATATGGCAGGCCAAAACCTGAGAAGATTCCAAACAGGAAGTGCCCTCTCTGACCATTTCTTGGCCTTCTATACCTTCTTTATTGAAAACTGAGGATCTCTGCTGTAACGTGACACTTTCTAAGGCTCCCATAGGCTCTCAGAAGGCGCCAGAACGTTGAATGATGACTTTGCAGTCCATGGCTGAAAAACAGTAGCGCATTTGGATAGTGGTCGATCTGAGAACAATGAGACGGGTGCGCGCGTGCACGTGAAGAGTCCATTTTACATTTTCAGTCTTTGAACGAAAACAACATCTCCCGGTTGGAAAATTATCGCTATTTTACGAGAAAAATCGCATAAAAATGTATTTTAAACAGCGTTTGACATGCTTTGAAGTACGGTAATGGAATATTTTGAAATTTTTTGTCACGATGTGCACCGGCGCGTCACCCTTCATTACCCTTCGGATAGTGTCTTGAACGCACGAACAAAACGCCGCTATTTGGATATAACTATGGATTATTTGGAACCAAACAAACATTTGTTGTTGAAGTAGAAGTCCTGGGAGTGCATTCTGACGAAGAACAGCAAAGGTAATCCAATTTTTCTTATAGTAAATCTGAGTTTGGTGAGTACCAAACTTGGTGGGTGTCAAAATAGCTAGCCTGTGATGGCCGGGCTATCTACTCAGAATATTGCAAAATGTGCTTTCACCGAAAAGCTATTTTAAAATCGGACACCGCAATTGCATAAAGGAGTTCTGTATCTATAATTCTTAAAATAATTGTTATATTTTTTGTGAACATTTATCGTGAGTAATTTAGTAAATTCACCGGAAGTGTTCGGTGGGAATGCTAGTTCTGAACGTCACATGCTAATGTAAAAAGCTGGTTTTTGATATAAATATGAACTTGATTGAACAAAACATGCATGTATTGTATAACATAATGTCCTAGGAGTGTCATCTGATGAAGATCATCAAAGGTTAGTGCTGCATTTAGATGTGGTTTTGGTTTTTGTGACATTATATGCTTGCTTGAAAAATGGGTGTCTGATTATTTCTGGCTGGGTACTCTCCTGACATAATTTAATGTTTTGCTTTCGTTGTAAAGCCTTTTTGAAATCGGACAGTGTGGTTAGATAAAGGAGAATCTTGTCTTTAAAATGGTGTAAAATAGTCAAATGTTTGAAAAATTGAAGTTTTCGGATTTTCGAGGAGTTTGTATTTCGCGCCACGCCCTATCATTGGATATTGGAGCGGTGTTCCGCTAGCGGAACGTCTAGATGTAAGAAGTTAAAAAGATGACATTTCAACATTGCCTGCTACGAAGCGTTCTCACTACTTAGAGAAACATAATATTGTAGGGCTTCCCTCATGCCCCTTTTAACCTCTATGGGCTAGGTGGGACGCTAGCGTGCCACCCGTGGTGCACTCCATCAACAGCAGGTGCATTTCAAGAGCGGCAAATTTGAATCCAAATAAATGTCAAAATTCAAATTTTTCAAAAATACAACTATTTTACACCATTTGAAAGATAAACATCTCCTTAATCTAACCACGTTTTACGATTTCAAAAAGGTTTTACGGCGAAAGCATAAATTTAGAGTATGTTAGGACAGTACATTTACAAGAGTTGTGTGTAATGTTTTGTCAAGTCAAAGACAGGGTCACCAAAACCATAAAACCAGCTAAAATGATGCACTAACCTTTTACAATCTCCATCAGATGACACTCCTAGGACATTATGTTAGACAATGCATGCATTTTTAGTTCTATCAAGTTCATATTTATATCCAAAAACAGCGTTTTACTATGGCATTGATGTTGAGGAAATCGTTTCCCTCCAATAACCGGCAGTCAAGTCAGCGTCACAAATTAAATAATTAAAATTAGAAAACATTGGTAAAATATTATATTGTCATTTAAAGAATTATAGATTTACATCTCTTGAACGCAATCAACTTGCCAGATTTAAAAATAACCTTACTGGGAAATCACACTTTGCAATAATCTGAGCACTGCGCCCAGAAAAATACGCGTTGCGATACAGACTAGACGTCATGTTGGGGAGATCTAAAATCGAAAATACTATGTAAATAATCCATTACCTTTGATTCTCTTCATCAGATGTCACTTCCAGGTATCACAGGTCCATAACGAATGTAGTTTTGTTCAAAAAAGCTCATCATTTATGTCCAAAAATCTCCGTCTTGTTAGCACATGATCTAAGCCAGCCGGACTTCTCGTCATGAACGAGGGGAAAAAATATATTTCCGTTCGTTCAAACATGTCAAACGTTGTATAGCATAAATCATTAGGGCCTTTTTTAACCAGAACATGAATAATATTCAAGGTGGACGAATGCATACTCTTTTATAACGTATTGGAACGAGGGTACCCAACATGAACTCGCGCGCCAGGTGTCTAATGGGACATCATCGTTCCATGGCTCTTGTTCGGTCAGATCTCCCTCCAGAAGACTCAAAACACTTTGTAAAGGCTGGTGACATCTAGTGGAAGCAATAGGAAGTGCCAAAATATTCCTAAACCCCTGTGTTTTTCAATGGGATAGGTTTAAAGTCAATACAACACATCAGGTATCCACTTCCTGTCAGAAAATGTCTCAGGGTTTTGCCTGCCAAATGAGTTCTGTTATACTCACAGACACCATTCAAACAGTTTTAGAAACTTTAGAGTGTTTTCTATCCATATATAATAAGTATATGCATATTCTAGTTACTGGGTAGGATTAGTAACCAGATTAAATCGGGTAAATTTTTTTTATCCAGACGTGCAAATGCTGCCCCCTAGCCCTAACAGGTTAATGATGGTGCTACTGTAAGCTAACGCACTTAGCTTACACTTAGGTATTCTAGAACTCTGTCGTTCTGTGACTGGGTGGCACCTCAGGATAGGATGTTGGTATTCTAGAACTCTGTCGTTCTGTGACTGGGTGGCACCTCAGGATAGGATGTTGGTATTCTAGAACTCTGTCGTTCTATGACTGGGTGTCACCTCAGGATAGGATGTTGATATTCTAGAACTATGTCGTTCTGTGACTGGGTTGCACCTCAGGATAGGATGTTGATATTCTAGAACTATGTCGTTCTGTGACTGGGTGGCACCTCAGGATAGGATGTTGGTATTCTAGAACTCTGTCGTTCTGTGACTGGGTGTCACCTCAGGATAGGATGTTGATATTCTAGAACTATGTCGTTCTGTGACTGGGTGGCACCTCAGGATAGGATGTTGGTATTCTAGAACTCTGTCGTTCTGAGACTGGGTGTCACCTCAGGATAGGATGTTAGTATTCTAGAACTCTGTCGTTCTGTGACTGGGTGGCACCTCAAGATAGGATGTTGGTATTCTAGAACTCTGTCGTTGTAACGCCCTGGCCATAGAGAGGGTTTTTTTGTTCTTTATTTTGGTTAGGCCAGGGTGTTACATTGGGTGGGCGTTCTAGTTTTTTTTTCTAGGTTTTTTGTATTTCTTTGTTTTGGGCCGTGTGTGGCTCCCAATCAGGCACAGCTGAAGTTCGTTGTTGTTGATTCGGAGTCACACATAAGGAGCAGGTTTTTCCTTTGGGTTTTGTGGGGGATTGTTTTCTGTCTCGTTCGTTTTGACCAGACAGGACTGTTAGCTATCGTTGCTGTTTGATGTTTTGTTTATAGTGGTTCATTTTATTAAATATTTATAATGAATCCACAACCTCCGCTGCATCTTGGTTTTCTTGCGACGACAGCCGTTACAGCCGTTCTGTGACTGTGTGGCACCTCGGGCGAGTTGGGACTTTGGACTCGAGCGGTCATATCAGACGATCTGTTTGCAGTAAGGACTGTGTCTGTCTGTGGAATGGAACATGTTCATCTTAAGCATTACCGTACTGCAGAGTTTGATCCCGTATGAAGACGATACATGAAAGACTAATTGAAGATGACGGAGAATAATTTCTCCACAGGTTTTAACGTCAACCACAAAATGAACGATACTTTTCCTCCCGACATAGCATTTAATAAAATATTAAATTTGGGGGATGTATAATTTATAAATCCCACAGTTGATATACATTTTTGGGCCAATCAAACCCTCAGTTCCTGTGCTAGATGATCTTTGTTTCCATGTCCTAGTTCTGGTGCTTTCCAGACTCTTTCTTTCCTTCTTTTCAACAGGAATACTAAGTGAGTGAGTCAGTCAAACTGGGTGACATAGCAAATGGCACCCTATGCCCTATATTGCATTTGTTTTGATAGGGCTCTGGTAAACATTAGTGCACTAAATAGGGAATAAGGTGCAATTAGGGATGCAGTCAGAATGAATTTGTTTTATAATGCAAGTAAAATAAACTTCTTATTTGAGGTCATATTTGCCAGAGTAAATTAACATACAATACCAGTCAAAAGTTTGGACACTCATTCCAGGGTTTTTATTTATTTTGTACTATTTTCTACATTGTAGAATAATAGTGACGACTTCAAAACAATGGAATAACACATATGGAATTATGTAGTAACCAAAAAAGTGTTAAACAAATCAAAATATATTTTATATTTGAGATTCTTCAAAGTAGCCACCCTTTGCCTTGATGACAGCTTTGCACAATCTTGGCATTCTCTCAACCAGCTTCATGAGATAGTCACCTGGAATGCATTTCAATTAACAGGTGTGCCTTCTTAAAAGTTCATTTGTGGAATTTCTTTCTTTCTTAATGCGTTTGAGCCAATCAGTTGTGTTGTGACAAGGTAGGGGTGGTATACAGAGGATGATGTTTTACCAAATATGGCTAAGTCCATATTATGGCAACAACAGCTCAAATAAGCAAAGAGAAACGACAGTCCATCATTACTTTGACATTAAGGTCAGTCTATACTGAACATTTCAAGAACTTTGAAAGTTTCTTCAAGTGTAGACGCAAAAATCATCAAGCGCTATGATGAAACTAGCTCTCATGAGGACGCCACAGGAATGGAAGACCCAGAGTTACCTCTGCTGCAGAGGATAAGCTCATTAGAGTTACCAGCCTCAGAAATTGCAGCCCAAATAAATGCTTCATAGAGTTTATTAAGTAACAGACACATCTCGACATCAACTGTTCAGAGGAGACTGTGTGAATCAGACCTTCATGGTTGAATTGCTACAAAGAAACCACTACTAAAGGACACCAATAAGAAGTTATTTTGGGCCAAGAAACACAAGCAATGGACATTAGACCGGTGGAAATCTGTCGTTTGGTCTGATGAGTCCAAATTGTAGATTTTTGGTTCCAACCGCTGTGTCTTCGTGAGACACAGAGTTGGTGAATGTAGGATCTCCGCATGTGTGGTTCCCACCGTGAAGCATGGAGGAGGCGGTGTGATTGTGTGGGGGTGCTTTGCTGGTGACAGTGTCAGTGATATATTTAGAATTCAAGGCACACTTAACCAGCATGGCTACCACAGCATTCTTCAGCGATACGCCATCCCATCTGGTTTGGGCTTAGTGGGACTATCATTTGTTTTCAACAGGACAATGACCCAACACACCTCCAGGCTCTGTAAGGGCTATTTGACCAATATGGAGAGTGATGAAGTGCTGCGTCAGATGACCTGGCCTCCACAATCGCCCGACCTCAACCCAATTGAGATGGTTGTCACGTCCTGACTAGTAAAAGGGGTTATTTGTTATTGTAGTTTGGTCAGGGCGTGGCAGGGGGTGTTTTTCTGTGTGTTTTGGGGTTATATTCTATGTCCTTTTTTCTATGGTTTGTATTTCTTTGTTTTGGCCTGGTATGGCTCTCAATCAGGGACAGCTGTACATCGTTGTCGCTGATTGGGAGCCATACTTAGGCAGCCGGTTTTCCTTTGGGTTTTGTGGGTGGTTATTTTCTGTTTAGTGTTGTTACCTGAAAGAACTGTTTTGGCTGTCGTTCGTTTCTTGTTTTGTTTAACCTCTATGGGCTAGGTGGGACGCAAGCGTCCCACCCGTGGTGCACTCCATCAACAGCAGGTGCATTTCAAGAGCGGCAAATTTGAATCCAAATAAATGTCAAAATTCAAATTTTTCAAACATACAACTATTTTACACCCTTTGAAAGATAAACATCTCCTTAATCTAACCACGTTTTACGATTTCAAAAAGGTTTTACGGCGAAAGCATAAATTTAGAGTATGTTAGGACAGTACATTTACAAGAGTTGTGTGTAATGTTGTGCCAATTCAAAGACAGGCGTCACCAAAACCATAAAATCAGCTAAAATTATGCACTAACCTTTTACAATCTCCAACAGATGACACTCCTAGGACATTGTGTTAGACAATGCATGCATTTTTAGTTCTATCAAGTTCATATTTATATCCAAAAACAGCGTTTTACTGTGGCGTTGATGTTCAGGAAATCGTTTCCCTCCAATAACCGGCATTCAAGTCAGCACCACAAATTAAATAATTAAAATTAGAAAACATTGGTAAAATATTATATTGTCATTTAAAGAATTATAGATTTACATCTCTTGAACGCAATCAACTTGCCAGATTTAAAAATAACCTTACTGGGAAATCACACTTTGCAATAATCTGAGCACTGCGCCCAGAAAAATACGCGTTGCGATACAGACTAGCCGCCATGTTGGGGAGATCTAAAATCGAAAATACTATGTAAATAATCCATTACCTTTGATTCTCTTCATCAGATGTCACTTCCAGGTATCACAGGTCCATAACGAATGTAGTTTTGTTCAAAAAAGCTCATCATTTATGTCCAAAAATCTCCGTCTTGTTAGCACATGATCTAAGCCCGCCGGACTTCACTTCATGAACGAGGGGAAAAAATATATTTACGTTCGTTCAAACATGTCAAACGTTGTATAGCATAAATCATTAGGGCCTTTTTTAACCAGAACATGAATAATATTCAAGGTGGACGAATGCATTCTCTTTTATAACGTATTGGAACGAGGGTACCCAACATGAACTCGCGCGCCAGGTGTCTAATGGGACATCATCGTTCCATGGCTCTTGTTCGGTCAGATCTCCCTCCAGAAGACTCAAAACACTTTGTAAAGGCTGGTGACATCTAGTGGAAGCAATAGGAAGTGCCAAAATATTCCTCAGCCCCTGTGTTTTTCAATGGCATAGGTTTAAAGGTAATACAACACATCAGGTATCCACTTCCTGTCAGAATCTGTCTCAGGGTTTTGCCTGCCAAATGAGTTCTGTTATACTCACAGACACCATTCAAACAGTTTTAGAAACTTTAGGGTGTTTTCTATCCATATATAATAAGTATATGCATATTCTAGTTACTGGGTAGGATTAGTAACCAGATTAAATCGGGTACATTTTTTTATCCAGCCGTTCAAATACTGCCCCCTAGCCCTAACAGGTTAAAGTGTTCCTTGGTCTACTCCTTCAGACGGCCGTTACAATGTTTTGGGATGAGTTGGACCGCAGAGTGTGTCACGTTCTGACCTGTAAAGGTGTTATTTGTTAGTGTTTAGTATGGTCAGGACGTGGCAGGGGGTATTTTGTTTATATGTTTCGGGGATTGTTAGTCTATGTGTATAGACAAGGGGTGTTTGATTAGAGTGGTCTAGAGTTTTGGTATATGTTCTATGTTAGGGCATGTTCTATGTTTATTCTAGTCACTCTGTTTCTATGTGCAGTTTTGTTCTTGACCTTCAATTGGAAGCAGCGGCTCCTCGTTGCTTCTGATTGAAGGTCCTATAATTAGGGGTTTGTTTGGATTGTGGGTAGTTGTATTCTGTTTTGTGCTTATCACCTGAAAGAACGGTTAGTGTTAAAAAAAGAAGATGAGTATACACTTCCCTGTTGCGTCTTGGTCCTCCACACACGACACTCGTTACAGAGTGAAGGAAAAGTAGCCAAAAAGTGCTCAGCATATGTGGAACTCCTTCAAGACTGATGGACAAATATTCCTCATGAAGCTGGTTGAGAGAATGCCAAGAGTGTACAAAGCTGTCATTAAGGCAAAGGGGGGCTACTTTGAAGAATCTCAAATATATTTTGGTTTGTTTCACTTTTTTGGTTACTACATGATTCCATATGTGTTATTTCATAGTTTTGATGTCTTCACTATAATTCTACAAAGTAGAAAATAGTAAAAATTAAGAAAAACCCTTGAATGAGTAGGTGTGTCAAAACTTTTGACCAGTAGTACTGTATATTATCAAAGATGCCTGATACTTGAGGTCATTTTTGTCCATATTAATTTAATAAAGAAAATTAAATATTTTCTTCAAATGAATCTTTTCCATTTGGCATGGTGCTACTCAGGAATGGGATCATTCATGTGATGAAAGTCTGCATGTCGTGTATCATCACTCAATATCCACAGTTGTTCTTTGACAGTGTTGAATCTGGAAACCAAGAGTAAACTTTTCTCAAATAAAACTAATTTGAATTACAATGTCAAGCCTTTGACACCGCAGAAATGTATTTTCCACAAGCATCAAACTTTCCCTGTGCTGAACAATCTCGCCTACAATCTCACCTATCCCGAGGCTTGCTGTTACAGTCTGGTACAGAAAGCCTATCCCGAGGCTTGCTGTTACAGCCTGGTACAGAAAGCCTATCCCGAGGCTTGCTGTTATAGCCTGGTACAGAAAGCCTATCCCAAGGCCTGCTGTTACAGCCTGGTACAGAAAGCCTATCCCGAGGCTTGCTGTTACAGTCTGGTACAGAAAGCCTATCCCAAGGCTTGCTGTTACAGCCTGGTACAGAAAGCCTATCCCAAGGCTTGCTGTTATAGCCTGGTACAGAAAGCCTATCCCAAGGCCTGCTGTTACAGTCCGGTACAGAAAGCCTATCCCAAGGCCTGCTGTTACAGCCTGGTACAGAAAGCTTATCCCAAGGCCTGCTGCAACAGAAAGCCTATCCCAAGGCCTGCTGCTACAGAAAGCCTATCCCAAGGCCTGCTGCTACAGAAAGACTATCCTGACACCTTTTTTTAATTTTATTTTTATTTCACCTTTATTTAAGCATAGGTAAAATTGGTTATGACTAGAGTTAATTTCTCTCTCTCTCTCTCTCTCTATCCCACTATCTCTGTCCGTCCGTCTGTCTGTCTCTTTCACTTTCTCCACCTGTCTGTATGTCTGTCGCTCTCGCTCTCGCTCTCGCTCTTTCACTTTGTCTGTCTGTCTGTCTGTCTGTCTGTTTGTCTGTCTGTCTGTCTGTCTGTCTGTCTGTCTGTCTGTCTGTCTGTCTGTCTGTCTGTCTGTCTGTCTGTCTGTCTGTCTGTCTGTCTGTCTGTCTGTCTGTCTGTCTGTCTGTCTGTCTGTCTGTCTGTCTGTCTGTCTGTCTGTCTGTCTGTCTGTCTGTCTGTCTGTCTGTCTGTCTGTCTCTATCTCTCTCTCTCTCTCTGTGTGTCTCTGTCTCTCCTTCCTTAAGCAGGTCTGTGAGACTAATACCCAACACTTCACCGTGTCTGGGTCAAGAAATAAGCCTATCCATCACCCATCCAAGAACACTTCTCTTCTGTGTCCCTAAGTATCTGTCCTTGTTATGGGTGTGTTTCAGGGCTAGAGGGTAGTGTGGTTCTTTCCTCTGTTCTGTTCTGTTATACTCAATTCTACTCTAGAGGGCAGTGTTGTACCACTCTGTTCTGTTCTGTTCTATTAAGTTCTACTCTAGAGGGCAGTGTTGTACCACTCTGTTCTGTTCTGTTCTATTAAGTTCTACTCTAGAGGGTAGTGTGGTACCACTCTGTTCTGTTCTGTTCTGTTCTGTTCTGTTCTACTCTAGAGGATAGGGTGGTACCACTCTGTTCTGTTCTGCTAAGTTCTACTCTAGAGGATAGTGTGGTACCACTGTGTTCTGTTAAGTTCTACTAAGTTCTACTCTAGAGGGCAGTGCGGTACCACTCTGTTCTGTTCTGTTCTACTAAGTTCTACTCTCTAGGATAGTGTGGTACCACTCTGTTCTGCTCTACTAAGTTCTACTCCAGAGGATTGTGTGACACCACTCTGTTTTGTTCTTTTCTACTAAGTTCTCCTCTCGAGGATAGTGTGGTACCAATAAGTTCTGTTCTACTATAGAGGATAGCATGGTACCACTATGTTCTGTTCTACTAATTTCTACTCTAGAGGATAGTGTGGTACCAGTCTGTTCTGTTCTACTCTAGAGGAGAGTGTGGTACCAGTCTGTTCTGTTCTACTCTAGAGGATAGTGTGGTACCACTCTGTACTGTTCTGTTCTACTAAGTTCTACTCTAGAGGGTACTGCTGTACTACTCTGTTCTACTCTAGAGGGCAGTGTGGTACCACTCTGTTCTGTTCAACTAAGTTCTACTCTAGAGGATAGTTAGGTAACACCCTGTTCTGTTCAACTAAGTTCTACTCTAGAGGATAGTGTGTTACCACTCTATTCTGTTCTACTAAGTTCTACTCTAGAGGGTAGTGCTGTACCATTCTGTTCTACTAAGTTCTACTCTAGAGGGTAGTGCTGTACCATTCTGTTCTACTAAGTTCTACTCTAGAGGGTAGTGCTGTACCATTCTGTTCTACTAAGTTGTACTCTAGAGGGTAGTGCTGTACCATTCTGTTCTACTAAGTTCTACTCTAGAGGGTAGTTCTGTACCACTCTGTTCTACTAAGTTATATTCTAGTTTATAGTGTGGTACAACTCCGTTCTTTTCTGTTCTAATAAGTTCTACTCTAGAGGATAGTGTGGTACCACTGTGTTCTGTTCTACTAAGTTCTGCTCTAGAGGATAGTGTGGTACCGCTGTGTTCTGTTCTACTATGTTCTGGTCTAGAGGGCAGTGTGGTACCACTCTGTTCTGTTCTGCTATGTTCTGCGCTAGTTTATAGTGTGGTACCACTCTGTTCTGTTCTACTAACTTCAACGCTGAGTTGTTCTGTGTTCAGACAAGTTTTCATCTACATCAGAACCCAACTGCATGGCTCTGCTGAGTATTTAAAAAAATATTTTTGAATTAATTTCACCTTTATTTAACCAGGTAGGCCAGTTGAGAACAAGTTCTCTTTTACAATTGTGACCTGGCCAAGATAGAGCAAAGCAGTGCGACCAAAAACAAAGCGTTACACATAAACAAACGTACAGTTAATAACCGAATATAACATTTTAATACAGTGTGCAAATGAAGTAAGGAGGTAAGGCAGTAAATAGGCCATAGTGGCGAAGTAATTACAATTCCGCAATTAACGCTTGAGTGATAGATGTGCAGATGAGGATGTGCAAGTAGAAATACTGGTGTGCAAAAGAGCAGAAAAACAAAATCAAATATGGGGATGAGGAAGGTAGTTGGTTGGATGGGCTATTTACAGATGGGCTGTGTACAGCTGCAGCGATCTGTGAGCTGCTCTGACAGCTGGTGCTTAAAGTTAGTGAGGGAGATATGAGTCTCCAGCTTCAGTGATTTTTGCAGTTCGTTCCAGTCATTGGCAGCAGAGAACTGGAAGGAAATGCAGCCAAAGGTGGTGTTGGCTTTGGGGATGACCAGAGAGATATACCTGCTGGAGCACGTGCTACGGGTGTCCAGTACATAAAAAAAAAAAAAAAAAGTATGAAATGAATTGAAATGTATGCATTCACTACTGTAAGTTGCTCTGGATAAGAGCGTCTGCTAAATGACTAAAATGTAAATGTAAAATGTGGGTGTTGCTATGGTGACCAGTGAGCTGAGATAAGGCGGCACTTTACCTAGCAGAGACTTATAGATGACCTGGAGCCAGTGGGTTTGGTGATGAATATGTAGCGAGGACCAGCCTACGAGAGCATACAGGTCACAGTGGTGGGTAGTATGTGGGGCTTTGGTGACAAAACGGATGGCACTGTGATAGACTGGATCCAATTTGCTGAGTAGAGCGATGTAGATTTTTTTGTAAATTACATCGCCGAAGTCAAGGTTGGGTAGGATAGTCAGTTTTACGAGGGTATGTTTGGCAGCATGAGGGAAAGATGCTTCGTTGCGAAATAGGAAGCAGAATCTAGATTTAATTTTGGATTGGAGATGCTTAATATGAGTCTAGAAGGAGAGTTTACAGTCTAACCAGACACCCAGGTATTTGTAGTTGTCCACCTATTCTATGTCAGAACCGTCGAAAGTAGTGATGCTTGTCGGGCGGGAGGGTGCGGGCAGCGATCGTTTGAAGAGCATGCATTTAGTTTTACTAGCATTTAAGAGCAATTGGAGGCCACGGAAGGAGAGTTGTATGGCATTGAAACTCGTTTGAAGGTTTGTTATTAACACAGTGTCCAAAGAAGGGCCTGATGTATACAGAATGGTTCCAGTAAGAGTGAGAGTTCAATTAAGAGAAAACATCTCTCTCTCTCTCTCTCTCTTACTGGATAACTATAACATGTTCCCAATGTACAGCACCTTTTTTGGCACCTTCAGTTTGTGAAGGAAATGAGAATTATAAGGGTAAGAGTGTATTGACTAGCTGAGATGGACCGATGAGGAAGGATAGATGATGACGAGAATATCTTGAGAAGATATCGAGAGGTGTTGAATAAATCCTGCTAAAAAGTCATGTACCAAAACCATCCATAACCATCTTCATAATGATTGTATCTACACTATCTAAGGCTGTTTCTGGCCTACCTTTTCCTCTCTCCTTCCTTTGGGGCCAGTGTCGATTCAGAGCCAGCAATTCCATTAGACTCTGTCCTAAGGTACGGGGCAGATGCTCTCCTTTAAAAGGTATGTGAGGCTCTGTCCTAAGGTACAGGGCAGATGCTCCCCTTTAGAAGGTATGTGATGCTCTGTCCTAAGGTACAGGGCAGATGCTCCCCTTTAGAAGGTATGTGAGGCTCTGTCCTAAGGTACGGGGTAGATGCTCCCCTTTAAAAGGTCTGTGAGGCGCTGTCCTAAGGTACGGGGCAGATGCTCTCCTTTAGAAGGTATGTGAGGCGCTGTCCTAAGGTACGGGGCAGATGCTCTCCTTTAGAAGGTATGTGAGGCTCTGTCCTAAGGTACGGGGCAGATGCTCTCCTTTAGAAGGTATGTGAGGCTCTGTCCTAAGGTACGGGGCAGATGCTCTCCTTTAGAAGGTATGTGAGGCTCTGTCCTAAGGTACGGGGCAGATGCTCTGCTTTAGAAGGTCTGTGAGGCTCTGTCCTAAGGTACGGGGCAGATGCTCTGCTTTAAAAGGTATGTGAGGCTCTGTCCTAAGGTACAGGGCAGATGCTCTCCTTTAGAAGAAGGTTTTTCTACAGACTCACTTCTTTTGAATGAAACCTGTGACAGTTTCAGGTCTCTCATTAATTACTGACTATGCTGATGAAGTTGTGTATAAGTGCAAAAATTCCTCTGTCCGTTACCTCAGGACAGAGTTTAACAAAACAGGTTTTCACTAAATGCTTAGGCTTGTTGTCAACACCTGAAAATCAGTTTCTATGAGTGTGTTTTTACGAACAGCATTTTCCATCGCAATCTTATGGTTGCAATTGCAACATGGCTGATAAGGAAGGTACCTTCATCCCCTGCATGGTGCAGTATATAAACACAACGTGGCTGATAAGGAAGGTACCTTCATCCCCTGCATGGTGCAGTATATAAACACAACGTGGCTGATAAGGAAGGTACCTTCATCCCCTGCATGGTGCAGTATATAAACACAACGTGGCTGATAAGGAAGGTACCTTCATCCCCTGCATGGTGCAGTATATAAACACAACGTGGCTGATAAGGAAGGTACCTTCATCCCCTGCATGGTGCAGTATATAAACACAACGTGGCTGATAAGGAAGGTACCTTCATCCCCTGCATGGTGCAGTATATAAACACAACGTGGCTGATAAGGAAGGTACCTTCATCCCCTGCATGGTGCAGTATATAAACACAACGTGGCTGATAAGGAAGGTACCTTCATCCCCTGCATGGTGCAGTATATAAACACAACGTGGCTGATAAGGAAGGTACCTTCATCCCCTGCATGGTGCAGTATATAAACACAACGTGGCTGATAAGGAAGGTACCTTCATCCCCTGCATGGTGCAGTATATAAACACAACGTGGCTGATAAGGAAGGTACCTTCATCCCCTGCATGGTGCAGTATATAAACACAACGTGGCTGATGAGGAAGGTACCTTCATCCCCTGCATGGTGCAGTATATAAACACAACGTGGCTGATAAGGAAGGTACCTTCATCCCCTGCATGGTGCAGTATATAAACAGAGCAGGTCCTCTTAGTTCATGAAAGAGTTGTAACACTCATCACGTCCTTCAGACCACTGCCATGCGGCTGCAGATGCAATAGCTGGTGATGATTACTCCGAGACCAACCACAGCTGAGCTGTAGGCCACTAGGGTCCCAAATGTCAACCTGGTGCCATAGAGCTCTGGTCTAAAGTAGTGCACTATATAGGGAATAGGCTGCCATATGGCTCTGGTCTAAAGTAGTGCACTTTAAAGGGATTAGGCTGCCATAGGGCTCTTGTCTAAAGTAGTGCACTATATAGGGAATAGGGTTCTATAGGGCTCTGGTCTAAAGTAGTGCACTATAAAGGGATTAGGCTGCCATAGGGCTCTTGTCTAAAGTAGTGCACTATGAAGGGATTAGGCTGCCATAGAGCTCTGGTCTAAAGTAGTGCACTAAATAGGGATTAGGCTGCCATATGGTTCTGGTCTAAAGTAGTGCACTATATAGGGAATAGGGTTCTATAGGGCTCTGGTCTAAAGTAGTGTACTATAAAGGGATTAGGCTGCCATATGGCTCTGGTCTAAAGTAGTGCACTATAAAGGGATTAGGCTGCCATAGAGCTCTGGTCTAAAGTAGTGCACTATAAAGGGATTAGCCTGCCATAGGGCTCTGGTTTAAAGTAGTACACTAAAGGAGTTTTTCCTAGCCACCGTGCTTCTTTCACATGCATTGCTTGCTGTTTGGGGTTTTAGGCTGGGTTTCTGTACAGCACTTTGAGATATCAGCTGATGTACGAAGGGCTATATAAATAAATGTGATTTGATTTTGATTTGATTTATGTAGGGAATAGGGTTCTATAGGGCTCTGGTCTAAAGTAGTGCACTATATCAAATCAAATGTTGTTGGTCACACTGACATGGTTACCAGGTGTTAATGTGAGTGTAGCGAAATGCTTGTGCTTCTAGTTGAGACAGTGCAGTAATATCTAACAAATAATCTAACAATTCCACAACAACTACCTAATACACACAAATCTAAAAGGGTGAATGAGAATATGTACATATAAATATATGGATGAGCGATGACCGAGTGGCATAGGCAAGACGCAGTAGATGGTGTAAAATACAGTATATACATATGAGATGAGTAATGTAGGATATGTAAACATTATTAAAGTCGCATTAATAAAGTGACTAGTGACCCATTTGTTAAAGTGGCCAATGATTTCAAGTCTGTGTGTAGGCAGCAGCCTGTCTGTGCTAGTGATGGCTGTTTAACAGTCTGATGGCCTTGAGATAGAAGCTGTTTTTCAGTCTCTCGGTTCCAGCTTTGATGCACCTGTACTGACCTCGCCTTCTGGATGATAGCGGAGTGAACAAGCAGTGGCTGGTTGTTGTTGTCCTTGATGATCTTTTTGGCCTTCCTGTGACATCGGGTGGTGTAGGTGTCCTGGAGGGCAGGTAGTTTGCCCACGGTGAAGCGTTGTGCAGACCTCACCACCCTCTGGAGAGCCCTGCGGTTCATTACTACTGTCCCGTCGATGTGGATGGGGGGGGGGGGGGGGTACTCCCTCTGCTGTTTCCTGAAGTCCACGATCATCTCCTTTGTTTTGTTGATGTTGAGTGAGAGGTTGTTTTCCTGACACCACACTCCGAGGGCCCTCACCTCCTCCCTATAGGCTGTCTCGTCGTTGTTTGTAATCAAGCCTACCACTGTTGTGTCATCTGCAAACTTGATGATTGAGTTGGATGTGTGCATGGCCACGCAGTCGTGGGTGAACAGGGAGTACAGGAGAGGGCTGAGAACGCACCCTTGTGGGGCCCCAGTGTTGAGGATTAGCAAAGTGGAGATGTTGTTTCCTACCTTCACCACCTGGGGGGCGGCCCGTCAGGAAGTCCAGGACCCAGTTGCACAGGGCGGGATCAAGACCCAGGGTCCTCCAGCTTGTTGATGAGCTTGGAGGGTACTATGGTGTTGAACGCCGAGCTGTAGTCAATAAACAGCAATCTGACATAGGTATTCCTCTTGTCCAGATGGGATAGGGCATTGTGATGGCGATTGCATCGTCTGTGGATCTATTGGTGCGGCATGCAAATTGCAGTGGGTCTAGGGTGTCAGGTAAGGTGGAGGTGATATGATCGTTGATTAATTTCTCGAAGCACTTCATGATGAAAGAAGTGAGTGCTACGGGGCCTTTGCTTTCTTAGGAACAGGAACAATGGTTGCCATCTTGAAGCATGTGAGGACAGCAAACTGGGATAGGGAGAAAGTGAATAGGGTGCAATGGGCTCTGGTCTAAAGTAGTACACTATATAGGGAATAGGGTTCTATAGGGCTCTGGTCTAAAGTAGTGTACTATATAGGGAATAGGGTCCCATAGGGCTCTGGTCTAAAGTAGTGCACTATATAGGGAATAGGGTTCTATATGGCTCTGGTCTAAAGTAGTACACTATATAGGGAATAGGGTGCCATAGGGCTCTGGTCTAAAGTAGTACACTATATAGGGATTAGGCTGCCATAGAGCTCTGGTCTAAAGTAGTGCACTATATAGGGAATAGGGTGCCATAGGGCTCTGGTCTAAAGTAGTGCACTATATAGGGAATAGGGTCCCATAGGGCTCTGGTCTAAAGTAGTGCACTATATAGGGAATAGGGTTCTATATGGCGCTGGTCTAAAGTGGTGCACTATATAGGGAATAGGGTTCTATATGGCTCTGGTCTAAAGTAGTGCACTATATAGGGAATAGGGTTCTATATGGCTCTGGTCTAAAGTAGTGCACTATGTAGGGAATAGGAAACCACTACCATGGCGACCAGAGTTTCAGACACCCAGTCTGGTTGTTTTTAATGAAGGGTAACTTTTAGTAAGAAAAGACTGCATCATTTCTTTGTTCTCAAAACATCAATTATCTGATCTCCTCTTTTCTCTGCCATTACACTGCCATTACACTGCCATTACACTGCCATTACACTGCCATTACACTGCCATTACACTGTTATTACACTGCCATTGCACTGCCATTACACTGCCATTACACTGCCATTACACTGCCATTACACTGCCATTACACTGTTATTACACTGCCATTGCACTGTTATTACACTGTCATTACACTGCCATTACACTGCCATTACACTGCCATTACACTGCCATTGCACTGTTATTACACTGCCATTACACTGCCATTACACTGTTATTACACTGCCATTACACTGCCATTACACTGCCATTACACTGCCATTGCACTGTTATTACACTGTTATTACACTGCCATTACACTGCTATTACACTGCCATTGCACTGCCATTACACTGCCATTACACTGCCATTACACTGCCATTACACTGCCATTACACTGTTATTACACTGCCATTACACTGCTATTACACTGCCATTACACTGTCATTACACTGCCATTACACTGCCATTACACTGCCATTGCACTGTTATTACACTGCCATTACACTGCCATTACACTGCCATTACACTGCCATTACACTGCCATTACACTGCCATTGCACTGTTATTACACTGCCATTACACTGCCATTGCACTGCCATTACACTGCCATTACACTGCCATTGCACTGCCATTACACTGCTATTACACTGTTATTACACTGCCATTACACTGCCATTACACTGCCATTACACTGCCATTACACTGCCATTACACTGTTATTACACTGTTATTACACTGCCATTACACTGCTATTACACTGCCATTACACTGCCATTACACTGTTATTACACTGCCATTACACTGCCATTACACTGCCATTACACTGCCATTACACTGCCATTACACTGCCATTAC
>NC_138317.1:46605000-46617500 GCF_965601325.2 Salmo salar
AATTTGTAGTGGCTCCCATTTTGGCTGTTATGTTTTCACACGCGTGGATGAGTGCACGTACTTCGTTATTTATCTCCGGTAGTGAACACACTATTCTCCGTCTTAAATTGTATCATTTATTTACATATTAGGGTACCTGAGGATTGATTAGAAATGTTGTTTGACTTGTTTGGACGAGGTTTATTGGTAATTTACGGGATTAATTTGTATGCATTTTGAACGAGGGAAACCGGTGGATTACTGAGTCAAGCGTGACAACTAAACAGACTTTTTTGGTATATAAAGAAGGACTTTATCGAACAAAAGGACCATTTGTTATGTAGCTGGGACCCTTGTGATTGCAACCAGAGGAAGATCTTCAAAGGTGGGTGATTTACTTTATCGCTGTTTCTGACTTTCGTGATGCCTCTGCTTGGTTGGAAAATGTATTTAATGCGTTTGTGTGCGGGGCGCTGTCCTCAGATGGTGTGCTTTCACCGTAAAGCCTTTTTGAAATCTGACAAAGCGGCTGGATTAACAAGAAGTTAACCTGTTAGGGCTAGGGGGCAGTATTTACACGGCAGAGAGAACAGTCTTGACAGTCTTTGACAATTTTGGGGCTTCTTCTGATACCGCCTATTATATAGGTCCTGGATGGCAGGAAGCTTGGCCCCAGTGATGTACTGGGCAGTACGCATTACCCTCTGTAGCACCTTACGGTCAGATGCCAAATAGTTGCCATAGCAGGCGGTAATGCAACCGGTCAGGATGCTCTCGATGGTGCAGCTGTATACGTTTTTGAGGATCTGGGGACCCATGCGAAATATTTTCAGTCTCCTGAGGGGAAAAAGTGTTGCAGTGACCTCTTCAAGACTGTCTTGGTGTGTTTGGACCATGATAGTTTGTTGGTGATGTGGACACCAAGGAACATGAAACTCTCGACCCGCTCCACTACAAACCCATCGATGTGAATGGGGGTGTGTTTGGCCCTGATTTCTTGAAGTCCACAATTATCTCCTTTCTCTTGCTGAGGGAGAGGTTGTTGTCCTGGCACCAAACTGCCAGGTCTCTGACCTCCTCCCTATAAGCTGTCTCATCGTTGTCGGTGTTCACTACAAATGTTAAGTCGTCAGCAAAATGAATGATGGTGTTGGAGTCATGCCTGGCCATCTTATTGTGGGTGAACAGGGAGTACAGGAAGGGCCTAAGCACACACCCCTGAGGGGCCCCCATGTTTTTATTTGATTTATTCCACCTTTATTTAACCAGGTAGGCCAGTTGAGAACAAGTTCTCATTTACAACTGCGACCTGGCCAAGATAAAGCAAAGCAGTGCAACACAAACAACAACACAGAGTTACACATGGAATAAACAAACATACAGTCAATAACACAATAGAAAAAAAAAAGTCTATATACAGTGTGTGCAAATGGCGTGAGGAGGTAGGCAATAAATAGGCCATAGTAGTGAAGTAATTACAATTTAGCAATTTAACACTGAAGTCAAAAATGAGCAGATGATGATGCGCAAGTAGAGATACTGGTGTGCAAAAGAGCAGAAAATAAATAAATACAGTATGGGGATGAGGTAGTTGGATGGGCTATTTACAGATGGACTATGTACAGCTGCAGCGATCGGTTAGCTGCTCAGATAGCTGATGTTTAAAGTTAGTGAGGGAAATATACGTTTCCAGCTCCAGCGATTTTTGCAATTCGTTCCAGTCACTGGCAGCAGAGAACAGGAAGGAAAGGCGGCCAAAGGAAGTGTTGGCTTTGGGGAAGGCCAGTGACATATACCTGCTGGAGCGCGTGCTACGGGTGGGTGTTGCTATGGTGACCAGTGAGCTAAAATAAGGCGGAGCTTTTCATGTTGAGGATCAGCGTGGCAGATTTGTTGTTTCCTGTTTCCATACCAACCAAGCGGCCCGTCAAGAAGTCCTGGGTCTAGTTCTAGATGGAGGCATTTAGTCCCAGGGTCCTTAGCATAGTGATTAACAGGGAGTACAGGAAGGGACTAAGCACTCACCCCTGAGAGGCCCCTGTGTTCAGGATCAGCGTAGTGGTGTTGCCTACCCTTACCACCTGGGGGCGGCCCGTCAGGAAGTCCAGGATCCAGTTGCAGAGGGAGGCGTTTAGTCCCAGGGTTCTTAGCTTAGTGATGAGCTTTGTGGGCACTATGGTGTTGAATGCTGAGCCGTAGTCATTGAACAGCATTTTCACATAGGTTTTCCTTTTGTCCAGGTGGGAAAGGGCAGTGTGAAGTGTGATTGAGATTGCGTCATCTGTGGATCTGTTGGGGTGGTATTCGTTTTGGATTGGGTCTAGTGTTTATGGGTTTACGGTGTTGATGTGAATCGTGACCAGCATTTCAAAGCACTCCATGGCACCCGGGGAACAGTGGGTTAACTGCCTTGTTCAGGGGCAGAACAACAGATCTTTACCTTGTCAGCTCAGGGATTCGATCCAGCAACATTTCGGTTACTGGCCCAACACTCTAACCAAATCAAATCAAATGTATTTATATAGCCCTTCTTACATCAGCTGATATCTCAAAGTGCTGTACAGAAACCCAGCCTAAAACCCCAAACAGCAAACAATGCAGGTGTAGAAGCACGGTGGCTTGGAAAAACTCCCTAGAAAGGCCAAAACCTAGGAAGAAACCTAGATAGGAACCAGGCTATGAGGGGTGGCCAGTCCTCTTCTGGCTGTGCCGGGTGGAGATTATAACAGAACATGGCCAAGATGTTCAAATGTTCATAAATGACCAGCATGGTCAAATAATAATAATCATAGCAGTTGTCGAGGGTGCAACAAGTCAGCAACTCAAGAGTAAGTGTCAGTTGGCTTTTTCATAGCCGATCTTTGAGAGTATCTCTACCGCTCCTGCTGTCTCTAGAGAGTTGATAACAGCAGGTCTGGGACAGGTAGCACATCCGGTGAACAGGTCAGGGTTCCAGCAGGTCTGGGACAGCAGGTCTGGGACAGGTAGCACGTCCGGTGAACAGGTCAGGGTTCCATAGCCGCAGGCAGAACAGTTGAAACTGGAGCAGCAGCACGGCCAGGTGGACTGGGGACAGCAAGGAGTCATCATGCCAGGTAGACCTGAGGCATGGTCCTAGGGCTCAGGTCCTCCGAGAGAGAGAAAGAAAGAAAGAAAGAAAGAAAAAGAGAAAGAGAGAATTAGAGAGAGTATATTTAAATTCACACAGAACACCGGATAAGACAAGAGAAATACTCCAGATGTAACAGACTGACCCTAGCCCCCCGACACATAAACTACTGCAGCATAAATACTGGAGGCTGAGACAGGAGGGGTCAGGAGACACTGTGGCCCCATCCGATGATACCCCCGGACAGGGCCAAACAGGCAGGATATAACCCCACCCACTTTGCCAAAGCACAGCCCCCACACCACTGGAGGGATATCTCCAACCACCAATTTACCATCCTGAGACAAGGCCGAGTATAGCCTACAAAGATCTCCGCCACGGCACAACCCAAGGCGGGGCGCCAATAGGCTACCTGCTGCTCTAGAATGTCATTGTTTGCTGTAGCGTTAAGATTTCACTTCACTAGAACTAAGGAGCCTGAACCATAAAAAACAGCCCCCAGACCATTATTCCTCCTCCACCAAACTTCACAGTTGGCACTATGCCAAACCAAGTTTTTGTCAGTCGGACAGCCAGACGGTGAAGCGTGATTCATAACTCCAGAGAACGTGTTTGCACTGCTCCAGAGTCCAATCGCGGCGAGCTTTACACCACTCCAGCTTGTGTGGCCTACCACTTTGCGGCTGAGCCGTTGTTGCTCGTAGACGTTTCCACTTCACAATAACAGCACTTACAGTTGACCAGGACAGCTCTAACAGGGCAGACATTTGACGAACTGACTTTCTTAGAAAGGTGGCATCCTATGACAGTGACACGTTTAGCTCTTCTTCCTGGTCCATGAGCTCTAATAGCCTTATTATTTGAAGGATGGCACATCAGTAGACCTGAGGTTCTGTGTGTATCCCAAATGACACCCTATTCCCTACATGCTGCACTACGTTAGTGAGAACTAGTGCAGCACTTTGACCAGGGCCCAAAAGTAGCGCACTCTGGGATACAGCCTCAGACTAACTGCCCAGCAACAGTAGAGCTAAACTGTGGCTGTGTTTGTGTGTGTGTTTGTGTGTGTGTTTCCAGTCCAGCCTGTACTATCATCAGAGAGCAGCAATCTGCTGCAGCTGCAATCTGTTCTGAGCCCCTTGACTCGGCCTGTCTCTGTCTATCCTCCCTCTCATCCTACTCTCTCCCCTTGTCTCCCCCAGCCTCCCCCACACCATCTCCCCATCCTCCCCCTCATCCTCCCCCCTCTCTCTCATCTAATATGGAGTTGGTCCCCCCCTTTGCTGCTATAACAGCCTCCACTCTTCTGGGAAGGCTTTCCACTAGATGTTGGAACATTGCTGCGGGGACTTGCTTCCATCCAGCCACAAGAGCATTAGTGAGGATCTGGCACTGATGTTGGGCGATCAGGCCTGGCTCTCAGTCTACGTTGCAATTCATCCCGAAGGTGTTCGATGGGGTTGAGGTGAGGGCTCTGTGCAGGCCAGTCAAGTTCTTCCACACCGATCTCGACAAATAATTTCAGTGTGGACCTCACTTTGTGTACAGGGGCATTGTCATGCTGAAACAGGAAATGGGGCTTCTCCAAACTGTTGCAAAAAAGTAGGAACAACTGAATGCCTTCACCTGAAATGTGTCTTCCGCATTTAATAACCCCAACCCCTTTGAATCAGAGATGTGTGGGGGGCTGCCTTAATTAATCGACATCCACGGCGTCCAGCGAACAGTGGATTAACTGCCTTGTTCAGGGACAGAACAACATTTTTTTTACTTTGTCAGCTCAGGGATTCAATCCAGCAACCTTTCAGTTACTGGCCCAACACTCTAACCACTAGGCTACCTGCTGCTCTAGAATCATCTAGAATGTCATTGTTTGCTGTAGCGTTAAGATTTCACTTCACTAGAACTAAGGAGACTGAACCATAAAAAATTGCCCCCAGATAATTATTCCTCCTCCACCAAACTTTACAGTTGGCACTATGCCAAAACCAAGATTTTGTCAGTCGGACAGCCAGACGGTGAAGCGTGATTCATAACTCCAGAGTACGTGTTTGCACTGCTCCAGAGTCCAATAGCGGCGAGCTTTACACCGCTCCAGCTTGTGTGGCCTACCACTTTGCGGGTGAGCCGTTGTTGCTCGTAGACGTTTCCACTTCACAATAACAGCACTTACAGTCGACCAGGGCAGCTCTTGCAGTACAAAAATTTGATGAACTGACTTCTTGGAAAGGTGGCATCGTACGACGGTGCCCCATTTAAAGTCACTGAGCTCTTCAGTAAGGCCATTCTACTGCCAATGTTTATCTATGGAGATTGCATGGCTATGTAGTTGATTTTATACACCTGTCAGCAACGGGTGCAGCTGAAATAGCCGAATCCACTAATTTGAAGGGGTGTCCACATTTATTTTGTATATATAGTATATTTATGAAGAGATATCACCACGAATGAGAGAAAAAGGGTTCTCCCGATCCCACGTCCAACATCAGGGCGAAATCAAATATTTGAAAACACTGAAATAGCAGAATATAAAATAAACTACAAATGTATTGGGGATGCAGGGATACTATGATGGAGGTCTAATGTTCCCCTGTACCTTTATATCAAGGTATAATGTGGTCTAAGGTTCCCAGTACCTTTATATCAAGGTATAATGAGCTCTAATGTTCCCCTGTCCCTTTAGATGTAGTCAGAGTTAACAGTGTGTGGGTGGTGAAGTCTATTCCAGTTGCTATATGAACATTATCCTCTGAAACAACCTGTTTGGATAATCCCATTCGGAAAAGACACACGTGTTTGGATAATCCCATTCGGAAAAGACACACGTGTTTGGATAATCCCATTCGGAGAAGACACACGTGTTTGGATAATCCCATTCGGAGAGGACACACGTGTTTGGATAATCCCATTCGGAGAGGATATGCGTGTTTGGATAATCCCATTCGGAGAAGACACCGTGTTTGGATAATCCCATTCGGAGAAGACACACGTGTTTGGATAATCCCATTCGGAGAAGACGCACGTGTTTGGATAATCCCATTCGGAGAAGACACACGTGTTTGGATAATCCCATTCGGAGAGGACACACGTGTTTGGATAATCCCATTCGGAGAGGATATGCGTGTTTGGATAATCCCATTCGGAGAAGACACCGTGTTTGGATAATCCCATTCGGAGAAGACACACGTGTTTGGATAATCCCATTCGGAGAAGACGCACGTGTTTGGATAATCCCATTCGGAGAAGACGCACGTGTTTGGATAATCCCATTCGGAGAGGATATGCGTGTTTGGATAATCCCATTCGGAGAAGACGCACGTGTTTGGATAATCCCATTCGGAGAAGACGTGAGTAACATCCAGTTTAAAGAGACCCTTTTGGAGCGATGTTAAAACCAACACACACTGTCAGCTCTCGTTCACACTGACAGGTGGGGTCAATAACACCAGTATTTAAAAGAGTCAACATACAAATCAATGAGTGGTGTTGTCACACGTTTTAGTGGACTATTTATGCTCTAAATCCATTGCTATAACGTTGTAGTTCATCCTACCATTGCCTTTTTTTAGAGAAATAAAGATGCTTGTTGTTTGCCAGCATCACACTTAGAAACAACGACCCGCTGAAGACAGACAGAATCTGATTTTTATTTTTTACAATGCTCCAAACCAAATGATCGATTCCCTCACTGCCTATTCTCCTCCTCAGGTGTGAGCATTCTATCACTGAAAATTATTCTTATACCTTGCTCTTCCTCGTCTGTCCCTGGTGGTCCTGTTAGAAAATAACTTCCAGAGACAGACGTTCTGAAAGTTTGGGTCATAAAGATTGATCATTAACCGTGCTTGAGTGTGTGAGTGTGTGGATTCGTGCGTGTGTGGGTGTGTGTGTGTGCGCGTGTGTAGGGAGACTCTGTGGTGAAGAAATACTCTACACTGATGTTGGGAGACTCTGTGGTGAAGATGTGTGATGAGGAGAAAGAGGTTAATGCACATAGGAATGAAGACGGACAACTTTACGAAGCGGATTTCTTTTTTAGATGTGGAGACAGAAAGGGAGAGTTCACCCTTTCAAATGAACACATATATAGGAGAGATAAGGTGTAGAATTGTGTACCCGAATGAAGCATTTGTCATCATCAGTATCACATTAACGGCTCACCCACAGATGGACCCATCCTCCATAGGACCCATCCTCCATAGGACCCACTGATGGACCCATCCTCCATAGGACCCACTGATGGACCCATCCTCCATAGAACCCATCCTCCATAGAACCCATCCTCCATAGAACCCATCCTCCATAGAACCCATCCTCCATAGGACCCACTGATGGACCCATCCTCCATAGGACCCACTGATGGACCCATCCTCCATAGAACCCATCCTCCATAGAACCCATCCTCCATAGGACCCATCCTCTATAGGACCCATCCTCTATAGGACCCATCCTCCATAGAACCCATCCTCTATAGGACCCATCCTCCATAGAACCCATCCTCTATAGGACCCATCCTCTATAGGACCCATCCTCCATAGAACCCATCCTCTATAGGACTCACTGATGGACCCATCCTCCATAGAACCCATCCTCCATAGAACCCATCCTCCATAGAACCCATCCTCTATAGGACCCACTGATGGACCCATCCTCCATAGGACCCACTGATGGACCCATCCTCCATAGAACCCATCCTCCATAGAACCCATCCTCCATAGGACCCATCCTCTATAGGACCCATCCTCTATAGGACCCATCCTCCATAGAACCCATCCTCTATAGGACCCATCCTCCATAGAACCCATCCTCTATAGGACCCATCCTCTATAGGACCCATCCTCCATAGAACCCATCCTCTATAGGACTCACTGATGGACCCATCCTCCATAGAACCCATCCTCCATAGAACCCATCCTCCATAGAACCCATCCTCCATAGGACCCATCCTCTATAGAACCCATCCTCCATAGAACCCATCCTCCATAGAACCCATCCTCCATACGATCCACTGATGGACCCATCCTCCATAGAACCCATCCTCCATAGAACCCATCCTCCATAGGACCCATCCTCTATAGAACCCATCCTCCATAGAACCCATCCTCCATAGAACCCATCCTCCATACGATCCACTGATGGACCCATCCTCCATAGGACCCATCCTCCATAGAACCCATCCTCCATAGGACCCACTGATGGACCCATCCTCCATAGAACCCATCCTCCATAGAACCCATCCTCCATAGGACCCACTGATGGACCCATCCTCCATAGAACCCACTGATGGACCCATCCTCTATAGGACCCACTGATGGACCAATCCTCCATAGAACCCATCCTCCATAGAACCCATCCTCCATAGGACCCACTGATGGACCCATCCTCCATAGAACCCATCCTCTATAGGACCCGCTGATAGGAGCTTGCTGTCAGTGGAACAATCATACCACTGACAGCTACAGTAGTAAGGGGTTTTCTGTATTAATTCCTTGATACATGAAAGGAGCCAGAGAAATGACACCTACTTACCGCTATCTTCATCCCATCAGAGAAAGACGGGAGTGAGAAGGGGGAAGAAACAGAGAGAGAGGTCAAGTGTTTGTCTGTGAGATTGTGTGTGTGTGTGTGTGTGTGTGTTTGAGAGAAGGAGAGAGGAAGTAGGGCGAGCGACAGAGGAGAGCAGAGAGAAATGTATTCATCACCTACACCAACAGTAATCCCAGTAAATGTCAGCCCAGCCAGACACTACTGCCACTTAACTCCTTATTGATTTCATTTCCTGCCAGAAGGAATCCTGTCCAGATGACTTCCTGATGGAAGTAATCGTGTTTGTCATGGCAACGATGGGCCTGCCTTCACTGATGGAGGAAGATGGCGGGGGGGAGGTAATTCATTGGCGGCAACAAGATTGTCTCGGAAAACGAACATTTTGCTTTAACCTCTATCTGTTACCAGCGCCTTGACCCATATTCTATCTGTTACCAGCATCTTGACCCCCATTCTATCTGTTACCAGCGCCTTGACCCCCATTCTATCTGTTACCAGCGCCTTGACCCCCATTCTATCTGTTACCAGCGCCTTGACCCCCATTCTATCTGTTACCAGCGCCTTGACCCCCATTCTATCTGTTACCAGCGCCTTGACCCCCATTCTATCTGTTACCAGTGCCTTGACCCCCATTCTATCTGTTACCAGCGCCTTGACCCCCATTCTATCTGTTACCAGCGCCTTGACCCCCATTCTATCTGTTACCAGCGCCTTGACCCCCATTCTATCTGTTACCAGCGCCTTGACCCCCATTCTATCTGTTACCAGCACCTTCACAGACATTCTATCTGTTACCAGCGCCTTGACCCCCATTCTATCTGTTACCAGCACCTTCACAGACATTCTATCTGTTACCAGCGCCTTGACCCCCATTCTATCTGTTACCAGCGCCTTGACCCCCATTCTATCTGTTACCAGCACCTTGACCCCCATTCTATCTGTTACCAGCGCCTTGACCCCCATTCTATCTGTTACCAGCACCTTCACAGACATTCTATCTGTTACCAGCAACTTGACCCAAATTCTATACCTGGACACTCCCTAAAGAATACATGGACACTCCCTAAAGAATACATGGACACTTCCTGTAGAATACATGGACACTCCCTGTAGAATACATGGACACTTCCTGTAGAATACATGGACACTTCCTGTGGAATACATGGACACTTCTTGTAGAATACATGGACACTTCCTGTAGAATAAATGGACACTTCCTGTATAATACATTGACACTCCCTGTATAATACATTGACACTTCCTGTACAATACATGGACACTTCCTGTAGAATAAATGGACACTTCCTGTATAATACATTGACACTCCCTGTATAATACATTGACACTTCCTGTACAATACATTGACACTTTGTGTATAATACATTGGCTGCTAGAGAAAGGGCCAGTTTTACCAGGGCAGCAGCTCAGAAATACACACCGTCTGACATCTAATTGTTTTCTCTGATGTCCAACAGAGATAAGACATTGGACAAATGTCCCTCAGTCTATAGAGGGGTCTTGACCCTGCAGAGATAAGACGCTGGACAAATGTCCCTCAGTCTATAGAGGGGTCTTGACCCTGCAGAGATAAGACGCTGGACAAATGTCCCTCAGTCTATAGAGGGGTCTTGACCCTGCAGAGATAAGACGCTGGACAAATGTCCCTCAGTCTATAGAGGGGTCTTGACCCTAATGAAACACAGTAGAATGGTCTTAACATGACCACACTCTAAATATTAACAATCATTGTCAATATATTCTATAATAGTTCAATTAACATACAGTTGAAGTCAGAAGTTTACATACACTTATGTTGGAGTCATTAAAACTCGTTTTTCAACCACTCCACAAATTTCTTGTAAACAAACTATAGTTTTGGCAAATCGGTTAGGACATCTACTTTGTGCATGACACAAGTAATTTTTACAGACAGAATATTTCACTTATTTGCATTTTAGTAATTTAGCAGACACTCTTATCCAGAGTGACTTACAGTAGTGAATGCATACCTTTCATTTCATGCATTGTTTTTTTTTGTACTGGCCCCCCATGGGAATTGAACCCACAACCCTGGCGTTGCACACACCATGCTGGCATTGCAAACACAATGCTCTACCAACTGAGCCACAGGGAAGACTTATAATTCACTCTATCACAATTCCAGTGGTTCAGAAGTTTGCATACACTAAGTTGACTGTGCCTTTAAACAGCTTGGAAAATTCCAGAAAATGATGTAATGGCTTTAGAAGATTCTTATAGGCTAATTGACATCATTTGAGTCAATTGGAGGTGTACCTGTGAATGTATTTCAAGGCCTACCTTCAAACTTAGTGCGTCTTTGCTTGACATCATGGGAAAATCAAATGAAATCAGCCAAGACCTAAAAAAAAATATTCTAGACCACCACAAGTCTGGTTCATCGTTGGGAGAAATTTACAAATTCCTGAAGGTACCACGTTCATCAGTACAAACAATAGTACACAAGTTTAAACACCATGGGACCATGCAGCCGTCATACCGCTCAGGAAGAAGACACATTCTGTCTCCTAGAGATGAACGTACTTTGGTGCCAAAAGTGCAATTCAATCCCAGAACAACAGCAAAGGACCTTGTGAAGATGCTGGAGGAAACAGGTATAAAAGTATCTATATCCACAGTAAAACGAGTCCTATATCGACATAACCTGAAAGGCCGCTCAGCAAGGAAGAAGCCACTGTTCCAAAACCGCCATAAAAAAGCCAGACTACGGTTTGCAACTGCACATGGGGACAAAGATGGTACTTTTTGGAGAAATGTCCTCTGCTCTGATGAAACTGTTTGGCCATAATGACCATTGTTATGTTTGGAGGAAAAAGGGGGAGGCTTGCAAGCCGAAGAACACCATCCCAACCGTGAAGCACGGGGGTGGCAGCATCATGTTGTGGTGGTGCTTTGCTGCAGGAGGGACTGGTGCACTTCACAAAATAGATGGCATCATGAGGGAAAGAAAATTATGTGGACATATTGAAGCAACATCTCAAGACATCAGTCAGGAAGTTAAAGCTTGGTCGCAAATGGGTCTTCCAAACGGACAATGACCACAAACATACTTCCAAAGTTGTGGCAAAATGGCTTAAAGACAACAGAGTCAAGGTATTGGAGTGGCCATCACAAAGCCCTGACTTCAATCCCATAGAAAATTTGTGGGCAGAACTGAAAAAGTGTGCGCAAGCAAGGAGGCCTACAAACCTGTGTCACGTCCTGACCATAGTAAGATGTTATTTTCTATGGTAGAGTAGGTCAGGGCATGACAGGGGTGTTTTCTAGTTGAGTTTTTCTATGTTGTTATGTTCTAGTTTTGTATTTCTATGTTGGGTTTTGTTTGGGATGATCTCCAATTAGAGGTAGCTGGTCATCATTGTCTCTAATTGGAGATCATACTTAAGTAGTTGTTTTTCCCACCTGGGTTTGTGGGAGATTGTTTTTAAGTTATGTGTAGGTGTTCAACTCTGCGTCACGGTTTGTTGTTTTTGTTCGTTTAGTTTATTTGTATGTATATGCATAGTTTCACAGTTCAATAAACATGCTGCACTTTGGTCCGCTCCTTCCTACGACAACCGTGACAACCTGACTCAGTTACACCAGCTCTGTCATGGGACAAAATTCACCCAACTTATTGTGGGAAGCTTGTGGAAGGTTACCCGAAACGTTTGAATCATTCTCTCTACTATTATTCTGACATTTCACATTCTTAAAATAAAGTGGTGATGCTAACTGACTTAGACAGGTTATTTTTTACTATAATTAAATGTCAGGAATTGTGAAAAAACTGAGTGTAAATGTATTTGGCTAAGGTGTATGTAAACATCCGACTACAACTGTAGAT
>NC_138317.1:46620000-46665000 GCF_965601325.2 Salmo salar
CTACCTGGAGGTGACAGCGTTCCCTCAGCACACAGGGGGACAAACACCTACCTGGAGGTGACAGCGTTCCCTCAGCACACAGGGGGACAAACACCTACCTGGAGGTGACAGCGTTCCCTCAGCACACAGGGGGACAAACACCTACCTGGAGGTGACAGCGTTCCCTCAGCACACAGGAGGACAAACACCTACCTGGAGGTGACAACATTCCCTCCCCCATATGCCCCCCTAGACACAACTATGACAACATAACCAACAAAAACGGGTCACAACTCCTGCAGCTCTGCTGCATGCTGGGTATGTACATAGTCAATGGTAGGCTTCGCTCCTATGGTAAGTACACCTATAGCTCATCTCTTGGCAGTTGTATTGTAGACTACTTTATCACTGACCTCAACCCAGAGTTTCTCAGAGCGTTCAGTCAGTCCACTGACACCCCTATCAGACCACAGCAAAATCACAGTCTACTTGAACAGAGCAATACTCAATCATGAGCCATCAAAGCCAACGGAACTGAGTAATATTAATAAATGCTGTCGATGGAAGGAAATCTACTAAAAAACTGTTAGGCAACAACAAATTCAATCCCTTCTAGAACAACTTCCTGGGTAAAACGTGCCACTGTAATAGTGAAGGTGTAAACATGGCAGTAGAAAATCTAAACAGTATATTTGACCTCTCAGCTTCCCTCCATCAAATCTTAATTTTTCAAACAGAAAACCGAAGACAATTAATAACAACGACAAATGGTTTGATGAAGAATGCAAAAAACCTAAGAAAGAAATGTAGAAACCAGTCCAACCAAAAACATAGAGACCCAGAAAACCTGAGTCTACGCCTTCACTATGGTGAATCACTAAAACAATACAGAAATACACTACGGAAAAAGAAGGAACAGCACGTCAGAAATCAGCTCAATGTAAATGAAGAATCCATAGAATCAAACCACTTCTGGGGAAATTGGAAAACTCTAAACAAACACCACAAAGATTTCTATCCAAAATGGAGATGTCTGGATAAACCACTTCTCCAATCTTTTTGGCTCTATAACAAAGAATGAAGAGCAAAACCATATACATGATCAAATACAAATCTTAGAATCAACTATTAAAGACTACCAGAACCCACTGGATTCTCCAATTACCTTGAATGAACTACAGGACAAAATAAAAGCCTTCCCTGTAGCTCAGTTGGTAGAGCATGGTGTTTGCAACACCAGGGTTGTGGGTTCGATTCCCACAGGGGGCCAGCACAGAAAAAAAATGTATGAAATGTATGCATTCACTACTGTAAGTCGCTCTGGATAAGAGCGTCTGGTAAATGACTAAAATGTAAAAATGTAAATAAAAACCCTCCAACCCAAAAATGCCTGTGGGGTTGATGGTATCCTCAATGAAATGATAAAATATACAGACCACACATTCCAATTGGCTACATTTAAACTATTTAACATCATCCTCAGCTCTGGCATCTTCCCCAATATTTGGAACCAAGGACTGATCACCCCAATCCACAATTTTTTACTCCAATAACTACCATGGGATATGCGTCAACAGCAACCTTGGGAAAATCCTCTGTATTATCATTAACAGCAGACTCGTACATTTCCTCAGTGAAAACAATATACTGAGCAAATGTCAAATTGGCTTTCTACCAAATTACCGTACAACAGACCACGTATTCACCCTGCACACCCTAATTAACAAACAAACAAACCAAAACAAAGGCAAAACCTTCTCATGCTTTGTTGATTTCAAAAAAGCCTTCGACTCAATTTGGCCTGAGGGTCTGTTAAACAAATTGATGTAAATTGGTATTGGGGGAAAAACATACAACATTATAAAATCCATTGACACAAACAACAAGGGTGCTGGTAAAATTGGCAAAAAACACACACATTTCTATCCACAGGGCAGCTGAAGCCTCCTCTTCAACAATAGCGGTCAATTGTTTGGACACACCTACTCATTCCAGGGTTTTTCTTTATAATAGTGAAGACATCAAAACTATGAAATAACGCATATGGAATCATGAAGTAACCAAAAAAAAAGTGTTAAACAAATCAAAATATATTTTAGATTTTAGATTATTTAAATGCAGCCACCCTTTGCCTTGATGACAGCTTTGCACACTCTTGACATTCTCTTAATTAGCTTCACCTGTAATGCTTTTCCAACAGTCTTGAAGGAGTTCCCACATATGCTGAGCACTTGTTGACTTCTTTTCCTTCACTCTGCGGTCCAACTCATCCCAAACCATCTCAATTGGGTGGAGGTCGGGTGATTGTGGAGGCCAGGTCATCTGATGCAGCACTCCATCACTCTCCTTCTTGGTCAAATAGCCCTTACACAGCCTGGAGGTGTGTTGGGTCATTGTCCTGTTGAAAAACAAATGATAGTCCCACTGAGCACAAACCAAAAGGAATGTCGTATCGCTGCAGAATGCTGTGGTAGCCATGTTGGTTAAGTGTGCCTTGTCACCAGTAATGCACTCCAACACCATCACACCTCCTCCTCCATGCTTCACTGTGGGAACCACACATGCAGAGATCATCCGCTCACCTTCTCTGCGTCTCACAAAGACACGGAGGTTGGAACCAAAAATCTAAAATTTGGATTCGTCAGACAAAATTACAGATTTCCACCGGTCTAATGTCCATTGCTCGTGTTTCTTGGCCCAAGCAAGTCTTTTCTTCTTATTGGTGTCCTTTAGTAGTGGTTTCTTTGCAGCAATTTGACTATGAAGGCCTGATTCACGTAGTCGCCTCTGAACAGTAGATATTGAGATGTGTCTGTTACCTGAACTCTGTGAAGCATTTATTTGGGAGGCTGGTAACTCTAATGAACTCTGCAGCAGAGGCAACTCTGGGTCTTCCTTTCTTGTGTCGGTCCTCATGAGAGACAGTTTCATCATAGCGCTTGATGGTTTTTGCAACTGCACTTGGAGAAACTTTCAAAGTTCTTTTGACTGACCTTCATGTCTTAAACCTGTTAGGGCTAGGGGGCAGCATTTGCACGTCTGGATAAAAAAAATGTACCCGATTTAATCTGGTTACTAATCCTACCCAGTAACTAGAATATGCATATACTTATTATATATGGATAGAAAACACTCTAAAGTTTCTAAAACTGTTTGAATGGTGTCTGTGAGTATAACAGAACTCATTTGGCAGGCAAAACCCTGAGACATTTTCTGACAGGAAGTGGATACCTGATGTGTTGTATTGACTTTAAACCTATCCCATTGAAAAACACAGGGGCTGAGGAATATTTTGGCACTTCCTATTGCTTCCACTAGATGTCACCAGCCTTTACAAAGTGTTTTGAGTCTTCTGGAGGGAGATCTGACCGAACAAGAGCCATGGAACGATGATGTCCCATTAGACACCTGGCGCGCGAGTTCATGTTGGGTACCCTCGTTCCAATACGTTATAAAAGAGTATGCATTCGTCCACCTTGAATATTATTCATGTTCTGGTTAAAAAAGGCCCTAATGATTTATGCTATACAACGTTTGACATGTTTGAACGAACGGAAATATATTTTTTCCCCTCGTTCATGACGAGAAGTCCGGCTGGCTTAGATCATGTGCTAACAAGACGGAGATTTTTGGACATAAATGATGAGCTTTTTTGAACAAAACTACATTCGTTATGGACCTGTGATACCTGGAAGTGACATCTGATGAAGAGAATCAAAGGTAATGGATTATTTACATAGTATTTTCGATTTTAGATCTCCCCAACATGACGTCTAGTCTGTATCGCAACGCGTATTTTTCTGGGTGCAGTGCTCAGATTATTGCAAAGTGTGATTTCCCAGTAAGGTTATTTTTAAATCTGGCAAGTTGATTGCGTTCAAGAGATGTAAATCTATAATTCTTTAAATGACAATATAATATTTTACCAATGTTTTCTAATTTTAATTATTTAATTTGTGACGCTGACTTGACTGCCGGTTATTGGAGGGAAACGATTTCCTCAACATCAATGCCATAGTAAAACGCTGTTTTTGGATATAAATATGAACTTGATAGAACTAAAAATGCATGCATTGTCTAACATAATGTCCTAGGAGTGTCATCTGATGGAGATTGTAAAAGGTTAGTGCATCATTTTAGCTGGTTTTATGGTTTTGGTGACCCTGTCTTTGACTTGACAAAACATTACACACAACTCTTGTAAATGTACTGTCCTAACATACTCTAAATTTATGCTTTCGCCGTAAAACCTTTTTGAAATCGTAAAACGTGGTTAGATTAAGGAGATGTTTATCTTTCAAAGGGTGTAAAATAGTTGTATGTTTGAAAAATTTGAATTTTGACATTTATTTGGATTCAAATTTGCCGCTCTTGAAATGCACCTGCTGTTGATGGAGTGCACCACAGGTGGCACGCTAGCGTCCCACCTAGCCCATAGAGGCTAAAGTAACGATGGACTGTCATTTCTCTTTGCTTATTTGAGCAGTTTTTTACATAATATGGACTTTTACCAAATAAGGCTATCTTCTGTACACCACCCTTACCTTGTCACAACACAACTGATTGGCTCAAAGGCATTGAGAAGGAAAGAAATTCCACAAATTAACTTTTAATAAGGCACACCTGTTAATTGAAATGCATTCCAGGTGACTACCTCATGATGCTGGTTGAGAGAATGACAAAAGTGTGAAAAGCTGTCATCAAATGAAAGGGTGACTACTTTGAAGAATCTAAAATCTAAAATATATTTTGATCTGTTTATTAATTATACATTTATTTTTTGTTTATTAATTATTTTTATAAAGTTTATTCAACTAGGCAAGTAAGTTAAAAACAAATTCTTATTTACTTATCTACCCTGGCCAAACCCTAACCCGGACGACGCTGGGCCAATTGTGAGCCACCCTACGGGACTCCCAATCACGGCCGGTTGAGATACAGCCTGGAATCAAACCAGGGTCTGTAGTGACGCTTCTACCACTGAGATGCACCACTCAGGAGACCTGTGACTGACCCAAAAGTTTAACACTTTTTTGGTTACTACATGATTCCATATGTGTTATTTCATAGTTTTTCTATCTTCACTATTATTCTACAATGTAGAACATTGTCAAAATAAAGGAAAAATCCTTGAATGAGTAAGTTTGTCAAAACTGGTACTGTAAACGCATTGGAGAGGGCACTAGAACAGTCTGCAGCACCCGGCCTCACCCTACTAGAATCTGAAGTCAAATGTTTACTGTTTGCTGATGATCTGGTGCTTCTGTCCCCAACCAAGGAGGGTCTACAGCAGCACCTGCACAGATTCTGCCAGACCTGGGCCCTGCCAGACCTGGGCCCTGCCAGACCTGGGCCCTGACAGACCTGGGCCCTGACAGACTTGGGCCCTGACAGACTTGGGCCCTGACAGACCTGGGCCCTGACAGACTTGGACCCTGACAGACCTGGGCCCTGCCAGACCTGGGCCCTGACAGTAAATCTCAGTAAGACACAAATAATGGTGTTCCCCCCCCCCCCAAAAAAGGTCCAGTTGCCATGACAACAAGTACTAATTCCATCTAGACAACGTTGCCCTACACAAAGAACTAGAAGAAGGTTCTATGGGCTCCTCCCGAATCTCAGCAGAGAGGGTTACGACTGGTACAGACGCTCTATCTCAATTCAGTTTTCAATTGAAGGGTTTTATTGGCATGGGAAACATATGTTAACATTGCCAAAGCAAGTGAAGTAGATAATATACAAAAAAGTTTATCGAACAGTAAAAAGTGAACAGTAAACATTACACTCACAGAAGTTCCTAAATAACAGTAGAGACATTTCATATGTTGTATTATGTATATATATACAGTGTTGTAACAACGTACAAATGGTTAAAGTACACAAGGGAAAATAAATAAGCATAAATATGGGTTGTATTTACAATGGTGTTTGTTCTTCACTGGTTGCCCTTTTCTTGTGCCAACAGGTCACACATCTTGCTGCTGTGATGGCACACTGTGGTATTTCACCCAGTAGATATGGGAGTTTATCACAATTGGGTTTGTTTTCGAATTCTTTGTGGATCTGTGTAATCTGGGGGAAATATGTGTCTCTAATATGGTCATACATTTGGCAGGAGGTTAGGAAGTGCAGCTCAGTTTCCACCTCATTTTGTGGGCAGTGTGCACATAGCCTGTCTTCTCTTGAGAGCCATGTCTGCCTTCGGTGGCCTTTCTCAATAGCAAGGCTATGCTCACTGAGTCTGTACATGTGTAACAGATATAAATCGTACTCTCCTTGCGTTGTGTTTTTTTGTCCAAGTAAATCACATCAGCCAGCGGTCCCAGTTGAGCATCATTTATTTTTGTTGCTGTTGTTAAATAGGTGTTACAGGAGATTTCTGCTTGAGTGTAAATGATTAAATAATTGTACCCTGAATTTAGGGATATGGTCTATATAGCCTGTAGAATGAGTAAAGTACAAGTCTCAGGAGATTGACTAGGATGAGAGAGGAATTGGGGGCTGTGTGTTTAAGTAAACATTATGAACTGTTAAACTGTGGTTGACCTGACCTAGAACTCGAACCCTCCAGGTTTCCTTAATCTCAAAAATGTCGGCTGGATCATGAGTTACGGTGTTGAGAGTTCTGAGGAAGAGGACAATTAACTCTTGATGTTAGTGTGTAATGTGTGTGCGTAAATGAGGAGCCTAGTATATAATGATGTTCTGTAAAATGGACGTCAGAACGTTCTCTGAATAAACTGTACAGATCTTTTGCAGAAAGCTGAGTCCTTGCCTAATTATTATTAACCCAGTGTCTTACAAACCTTGGGGATTAGTCATGGCTTATTGATTGGTAATTAATAGCATTGGGATTCGAAAATTCCCGTATCAATAGGAAACAGCACGTTAGTTGTGCAGGGCTTAACGATATTGATGGTTGTCGAAGGTCAAAATCTGTAGCATGAAGACAACTGTGTTAGCAGTGGGCTTATGTGACCATTACATCGGTGTATGCTAGCTAACACACTTATTTACAGCAATCATATGCCAAAGCACATCCCAGAAAGCCCCTCAATCCCTAACAGGTACCATATACCCACACATGTATAAATCAGTAACTTACAGCAAACTTGTACACGTTGTAAAATATAAAATATAAAACAGTATTCAGAATGTGACCTACCCCTTGCATCACATTTTCATACTGGGGAGACCTGACGTTCGCGATCTCAAGAGAATCTGCAAGCGGGGGCCAATCACAACACACCTTATTGTCATCAGAGTTGAACCAACCAATAAGAATGCTTGAACATTAAACACAACCAACCCTGTTACACCTAGTTAAAGATGTCCTTCGTTTTGTGTCAGTCACAGTGGTCTGTGTACTCTCTGTTTGACGCCAGATTGCATTCCAATTTTCCTATTTTATGGTTGATTCTTTCCAATCTGTCAAATCGTTATCTTTCTGCTTTCTCATAATTTAGTTATTGTGTCTGAATGTGTTTCTGTCCTGGGGGACGGAGGGGTCTGTTTGTGATTGTCAACAGAGCCACAGGACCAGTTGGCTGAGGATACTCTTCTCTAGGTTAATCTGTCTGTAGGTGAGGGCTTTGTGGTGGAAGGTTTGGGAATCACTTCCTTTTAGGTGGTTGTAGAATTTAACGGCTCTTTTCTGGATTTTGATAATTTGTGGTTATAGAGCCAATTCTCTCTCTCTCTCTCTCTCTCTCTCTCTCTCTCTCTCTCTCCATCCATCCATCCATCCATCCATCCCTCTCTCTCTCTCTCTCTCTCTCTCTCTCTCTCTCTCTCTCTCCATCCATCCATCCATCCCTCTCTCTCTCTCTTTCTGGCTGTGAGTTAGAAGGAGATCCCTCCTGCTGAAACCGTGTCGGCTGAAGGAGTGAGGTAAGGTACTGCAAGAGGATAGCCAGGTGTGAGGGGGGAGCGGGGATAACCCTGAGGTGGGAATGGACAGAAATAGGTACGGACAGATATTCCAGGACAAAAGAATGAGCTGCATTGCTAATGACTCCCACAGGGCCAGCTGCTCTTCCTGCTACGGCTGCTCTTCCTGCTACGGCTGCTCTTCCTGCTACGGCTGCTCTTCCTGCTACGGCTGCTCTTCCTGCTACGGCTGCTCTTCCCGCTACGGCTGCTCTTCCCGCTACGGCTGCTCTTCCCGCTACGGCTGCTCTTCCCGCTACGGCTGCTCTTCCCGCTACGGCTGCTCTTCCCGCTACGGCTGCTCTTCCCGCTACGGCTGCTCTTCCTGCTACGGCTGCTCTTCCTGCTACGGCTGCTCTTCCTGCTAAAGCTTTACACACACACATGTTGTAAAACACAGATTGACATGTTGTAAAACACAGACTGATGTGTTGTAAAACTCTCACATTCAACATAAATACACACAGGCAAACTGTAAAACAAATTGCACTACTCTCTTACGTAGTAAAACGCCCAATGGTGAAAGATAAGATTTCTGTCCCTCTAGACACTGATCAGTTTTACATGCATCCATTTTAGAGTCCATCTCCAGTCTAGTGAACATCAGTCAATCTTATGGTTTTATTCCATCTAGTCAGAAGGAGGGTTTTGTGTTTGTTATTAAGGAGATGTTCTGCATCGGTGAAGCAGCAGCAATAATACAAAGGAAATCATGACTGTGGTGCTGAGAAATCTCTCAGATATATCGCTCTATCATTATCTATCTGTCTCACTGTGTTTCTCTCTCTCTCTCTCTCTCTCTCTCATCTCTTCTCTCATCTCTTCTCTCTCTTCTCTCATCTCTTCTCTCATCTCTTCTCTCTCTGTCATCTCTTCTGTCTCTCATCTCTTCTGTCTCTCATCTCTTCTATCTCATCTCTTCTCTCTCATCTCTTCTCTCCTTCTTCTCTCATTTCCTCTCTCTCTCATCTCTTCTCTCATTTCCTCTCTCTCTCATCTCTTCTCTCTCATCTCTTCTCTCCTTCTTCTCATATCTCTTCTCTCATTTCCTCTCTCTCTCATCTCTTCTCTCATTTCCTCTCTCTCTCATCTCTTCTCTCATCTCTTCTCTCTCTTCTCTCATCTCTTCTCTCATCTCTTCTCTCTCTGTCATCTCTTCTGTCTCTCATCTCTTCTGTCTCTCATCTCTTCTATCTCATCTCTTCTCTCTCATCTCTTCTCTCTCATCTCTTCTCTCCTTCTCTCATTTCCTCTCTCTCTCATCTCTTCTCTCATTTCCTCTCTCTCTCATCTCTTCTCTCTCATCTCTTCTCTCCTTCTTCTCATATCTCTTCTCTCATTTCCTCTCTCTCTCATCTCTTCTCTCATTTCCTCTCTCTCTCATCTCTTCTCTCTCATCTCTTGTCTCTTCTCTCATCTCTTCTCAAACATCTCTTCTCTCTCTCTCATCTCTTCTCTCATCTCTCTCTCTCTCTCTCTCTCTCTCTTGCATCCCTTGGGGAGAAATAAAACACTGATGGCCTGTGACTAAAGGCCTCTATATTCTATACAGAGGGCCTGTGACGAAAGGCCTCTATATTCTATACAGAGGGCCTGTGACGAAAGGCCTCTATATTCTATACAGAGGGCCTGTGACTAAATGCCTCTATATTCTATACAGAGGGCCTGTGACGAAAGGCCTCTTTTTTCCATACAGAGGGCCTGTGACTAAATGCCTCTATATTCTATACAGAGGGCCTGTGACTAAATGCCTCTATATTCTATACAGAGGGCCTGTGACTAAAGGCCTCTATATTCTATACAGAGGGCCTGTAACTAAATGCCTCTGTGAATAATGTGATATTCAGTAGGTTTGACATTTTAAAACAGGCTTTAATATCCAAGCGTTGATCAGGTCTGGCAACAGGCATCAGAAAAGAGGCTGCAGCCCAGTTAGCACCCTATTGCCTGCATAGGCCCATAGGGCTCTGGTCTAAAGTAGTGCACTACATAGGGAATAGGGTGTCATTCTCCATCGGGTTGTGGTCTAAAGTAGTGCACTATATAGGGAATAGGGTGCCATTCTCCATAGAGCCCTGGTCTAAAGTAGTGCACTACATAGGGAATAGGGTGCCATTCTCCATAGGGTTGTGGTCTAAAGTAGTGCACTATATAGGGAATAGGGTGCCATTCTCCATAGGGCCCTGGTCTAAAGTAGTGCACTAGATAGGGAATAGGGTGCCATTCCCCATAGGGCTCTGGTCTAAAGTAGTGCACTACATAGGGAATAGGGTGCCATTCTCCATAGAGCCCTGGTCTAAAGTAGTGCACTATATAGGGAATAGGGTGGCATTCTCCATAGGGTTGTGGTCTAAAGTAGTACACTACATAGGGAATAGGGTGCCATTCCCCATAGGGCTGTGGTCTAAAGTAGTGCACTACATAGGGAATAGGGTTCCATTAATGACAGGTAGTCCTGAGGCATGGTCCTAGGGCTCAGGTCCTCCGAGAAAGAGAGAGAGAGAGAGAGAGAGAGAGATTCATACTTAAATTCACACAAGACACCGGAGAAGACAGGAGAAATACTCCAGATGTAACAGACTGACCCTAGCCCCCCGACACATAAACTACTGCAGCATAAATACTGGAGGCTGAGACAGGAGGGGTCAGGAGACACTGTGGCCCCATCCGATGATACCCCCGGACAGGGCCAAACAGGAAGGATATAACCCCAGCCACTTGGCCAAAGCACAGCCCCCGCACCACTAGAGATATATCTTCAATCACCAACTTACTATCCTGAGACAAGGCCCACAAAGATCTCCCCCAAGGCACGAACTCGAGGGGGGCACCAACCCACACAGGAAGACCACGTCAGTGACTCAACCCACTCAAGTGACGCACCCCTCCTAGGGACGGCATGGAAGAGCACCAGTAAGCCAGTGACTCAGCCCCTGTAATAGGGTTAGAGGCAGAGAATCCCAGTGGAGAGAGGGGAACCGGCCAGGCAGAGACAGCAAGGGTGGTTCGTTGCTCCAGAGCCTTTCCATTCACCTTCACACTCCTGGGCCAGACTATACTTAATCATAGGACCTACTGAAGAGATGAGTCTTCAATAAAGACTTAAAGGTTGAGACTGAGTCTGCGTCTCTCACATGGGTAGGCAGACTATTACATAAAAATGGAGCTCTATAGGAGAAAGCCCTACCTCCAGCTGTTTGCTTAGAAATTCTAGGGACAGTTAGGAGGCCTGCGTCTTGTGACCGTAGCGTACGTGTAGGTATGTACGGCAGGACCAAATTGGAGAGATAGATAGGAGCAAGGCTATGTAATGCTTTGTAGGTTAGCAGTAAAACCTTGAAATCCGCACCGGAGTAATATGTTACAATTTCTGGGTTCATTTCAAGATTCTAGCAGCCGTGTTTAGCACTAACTTAAGTTTATTTAGTGCTTTATCTGGGTAACCGGAAAGTAGAGCATTGCAGTAGTCTCATCAGGAAGTGACAAAAGCATGGATACATTTTCTGCATAATTTTTGGACAGAAAGTTTCAGATTTTTGCAATGTTACGTACTGTTGAAGCTCAGCAAGTAAGAAGCCACTGATCCAAAACTGCCATTAAAAAAGCCAGACTACGGTTTGCAACTGCACATGGGGACAAAGATCGTACATTTTGGAGAAATGTCCTCTGGTCTGATGAAACAAAAATAGAACTGTATGGCCATAATGACCATCGTTATGTTTGGAGGAAAAAGAGGGAGGCTTGCAAGCCGAAGAACACAATAAAGGTAAAATAAAATAAAACGGTGCCATTTGAGACACTGGGGAATATGGTGCCATTTGAGACACTGGGGAATAAGGTGCCATTTGAGACACTGGGGAATAAGGTGCCATTTGGGACACTGGGGAACAAGGTGCCATTTGAGACACTGGGGAATAAGGTGCCGTTTGGGACACTGGGGAATAAGGTGCCATTTGAGACACTGGGGAATAAGGTGCCATTTGAGATATTAGGGGAATATGGTGCCATTTGGGACACTGGGGAACAAGGTGCCATTTGGGACACTGGGGAATAAGGTGCCATTTGGGACACTGGGGAATAAGGTGCCATTTGAGACACTGGGGAATAAGGTGCCATTTGAGACACTGGGGAATAAGGTGCCATTTGAGACACTGGGGAATAAGGTGCCATTTGAGATATTAGGGGAATATGGTGACATTTGGGAACGTGCCATAATGATTTGGATCCATTCCTAAAGTTTATGCATCTATAGAGCTAACTCTCATATTCTCAGGATTAACTCTCATATTCTCAGGATTAACTCTCATATTCCCAGGATTAACTCTCATATTCCCAGGATTAACTCTCATATTCCCAGGATTAACTCTCAGATTCCCAGGATTAACTCTCATATTCCCAGGATTAACTCTCATATTCCCAGGATTAACTCTCATATTCCCAGGATTAACTCTCATATTCTCAGGATTAACTCTCAGATTCCCAGGATTAACTCTCATATTCCCAGGATTAACTCTCATATTCCCAGGATTAACTCTCATATTCCCAGGATTAACTCTCATATTCCCAGGATTAACTCTCATATTTCCAGGATTAACTCTCATATTCCCAGGATTAACTCTCATATTCCCAGGATTCCTTTGACATTATTAGTAAGGGGCATTACATTAAACCCACATTGATATGTCTTTTCTTGGTCTTTAAAAGGTGGACATAGAAGGCTGCATCCCAAATGACAACCTTTACCTATGTAGTGCACTACTTTTGACCAGGACCCATTGGGGCTATGTGCTCTCATCTTATCTTATCTATGAACATAGACAGGGCTCTAACTCCCCTAGCTCCACAATGAGATAGGGTGCAGGCCAGGCAGCAGGCTGTCAGCCACCCTGCCAGCTTAGTGGAGTCTGCCACTAGCACAGTCAGAGTAGTCGGCTCAGCTATCCCCATTGAGACCGTGTCTGTGCCTCGATCTAGGTTGGCCAAAACCAAACATGGCGATGTTCGCTTTAGCAATCTCACTGGAATAAAGACCTCCTCCATTCCTGTCATTATTGAAAGAGATTGTCACGACTTCCGCCGAAGTCGGTTCCTCTCCTTGTTCGGGCGGCGCTCTGCGGTCGGCGTCGCCCGTCTTCTAGCCATCATCAATCCACTTTTCATTTTACATTTGTTTTGTCTTGTCTTCACACACACCTGGTCTCAATTCCCGATTTACATGTTGTGCATTTAACCCTCTGTTCCCCCCCATGTCTTTCTGCGGAAATGTTTATTGTAAGTGCATGTGCACGTTTTCTCTGGTGCGCGACGGGTTTTGTCCCCATTTTGTTTATTGTTCTGGTTTTCCGGTGGTTTTTTATGAATAAAACTGCTCTGCTGTGCCTGACTTCCCTGCCGCCAGTTACGCACTCCCTTAAAGAGATTGTGTTATCTCACATCTCAAAATAGGGCTACTTAGTTATAGTCAATGAATTTATCACTGATCATAATCTTGATGTGATTGGCCTGACTGAAACATGGATTAAGCCTGATGAATTTACTGTGTTAAATGAGGCCTCTCATCTTTGTTACACTAGTGACCATATCCCCCGCGCATCCCGCAAAGACGGAGGTGTTGCTAACATTTACGATACCAAATTTGAATTTACCAACAAACAAAATGACTGCGTTTTCGTCTTTTCAGCTTCTAGTCGTGTAATCTATGCAGCTACTCAATCACTTTTTATAGCTACTGTTTACAGGCCTCCTGGGCCGTATATAGCGTTCCTCACTGAGTTCCCTGAATTCCTAACGGACCTTGTAGTCATGGCAGATAATATTCACATTTTTGGTGACTTTAATATTCACATGAAAAAGTCTACAGAACCACTCCAAAAGGCTTTTGGAGCCATCATCGACTCAGTGGGTTTTGTCCAACATGTCTCTGGACCTACTCACTGCCACAATCATACTCTGGATCTAGTTTTGTCCCGTGGAATAAATGTTGTGGATCTTAATGTTTTTCCTCATAATCCTGGACTATCAGACCACCATTTTATTACATTTGCAATCGCAACAAATAATCTGCTCAGAAACCATCAAAAGCCGTGCTATATATTCCCAGAAAACCAAAATATTTCTAGATGCCCTTCCAGACTCCCTCCACTTACCCAAGGACGTCAGAGTACAACAACTGGTTAACCACCTAACTGACGAACTTAATATAACCTTGCGTAATACTCTAGATGCAGTCGCACCCCTAAAAACAAAAAACACGTGTCATAAGAAACTTGCTCCTTGGTATACAGAAAATATCGGTGCTCTGAAGCAAGCTTCCAGAAAATTGGAACGGAAATGGCATTACACCAAACTGGAAGTCTTCCTACTAGTACAATGCAGTATCAAAGAGCCCTCACTGCTGCTCGATCATTCTATTTTTCCAACTTAATTGAGGAGAATAAGAACAATCCTAAATCTAAAAAGCAGCATTCCCCAAGAGAGGATGGCCTTCACTTCAGCAGTGATAAATTCATGAACTTCTTTGAAAAAAATATCATGATCATTTTAAAGCAAATTACGGACTCCTCTTTAAATCGGTGTATTTCTCCAAAGCTCAGTTGTCCTGAGTCTGCACAACTCTGCCAGGACCGAGGATCAAGGGAAACACTCATGTTTTTTAATACTATATATCTTGACACATTGATGAAAATAATCATGGCCTCTAAACCGTCAAGCTGCATACTGGACCCTATTCCAACTAAACTACCGAAGGAGCTGCTTCCTGTGCTTGGCCCTCCTATGTTGAACATAATAAACGGCTCTCTATCCACCGGATGTGTACCAAGCTCACTAAAAGTGGCAGTAATAAAGCCTCTCTTGAAAAAGCCAAACCTTGATCGAGAAAAATTGTCAAACTCTCGGCCTATATCGAATCTCCATTCCTCTCAAAAGTTTTTGAAAAAGTTGTTGCACGGCAACTCACTGCCTTCCTGAAGACTAACAATGTATACGAAATGCTTCAGTCTGGTTTTAGACCCCATCATAGCACAGAGACTGCACTCGTGAAGGTGGTAAATTACCTTTTAATGGCGTCAGACCGAGGCTCTGCATCTGTTCTCGTGCTCCTAGACCTTAGTGCTGCTTTTGATACCATCGATCACCATCGATCACCACATTCTTTTGGAGAGATTGGAAACCCAAATTGGTCTACATGGACAAGTTCTTGCCTTTTTCTGAGTTCTTGGCTGATTTCTTTTGATTTTCCCATGATGTCAAGCAAAGACGCACTGAGTTTGAAGGTAGGCCTTGAAATACATTCACAGACTTTTTCCATCTACAGTTGTAGTCGGATGTTTACATACACCTTAGCCAAATACATTTCAACTCAGTTTTTCACAATTCCTGACATTTAATCCTAGTAAAAATTCCCTGTCTTAGGTCGGTTAGGATCACCACTTTATTGTAAGAATGTGAAATGTCAGAATAATAGTAGAGAGAATGATTTATTTCAGCTTATATTTCTTTCATCACATTCCCACTGGGTCAGAAGTTTACATACACTCAATTAGTATTTGGTAGCATTGCCTTTAAATTGTTTAACATTCCATTTGGAAGACCCATTTGTGACCAAGCTCTCACGTCCTGACTGATGTCTTGAGATGTTGCTTCAATATGTCCACATAATTTTCCATACTCATGATGCCATCTATTTTGTGAAGTGCACCAATCCCTCCTGCAGCAAAGCACCACCACAACATGATGCTGCCATTTTGGAACAGTGGCTTCTTCCTTGCTGAGCGGCCTTTCAGGTTATGTCGATATAGGACTCGTTTTACTGTGGATATAGATTTCTTTTGTACCTGTTTCCTCCAGCATCTTCAAATCAAATCAAATCAAAATCAAATCAAATCAAATCAAATGTATTTTTATATAGCCCTTCGTACATCAGCTGATATTCTCAAAGTGCTGTACAGAAACCCAGCCTAAAACCCCAAACAGCAAGCAATGCATGTGAAAGAAGCACGGTGGCTAGGAAAAACTCCCTATGAAAAACTCCCTAGAAAGGCCAAAAACCTAGGAAGAAACCTAGAGAGGAACCAGGCTATGAGGGGTGGCCAGTCCTCTTCTGGCTGTGCAGGGTGGATATTATAACAGAACATGGTCAAGATGTTAAAATGTTAAAATGTTCATAAATGACCAGCATGGTCAAATAATAATAATCATAGTAGTTGTCGAGGGTGCAACAAGCACGTCCGGTGAACAGGTCAGGGTTCCATAGCCGCAGGCAGAACAGTTGGTCCTTTGCTGTTGTTCTGGGATTGATTTGCACTTTTCGCACCAAAGTACGTTCATCTCTAGGAGACAGAACACGTCTCCTTCCTGAGCGGTATGATGGCTGCGTGGTCCCATGGTGTTTATACTTGCATACTATTTGTACAGATGAACGTGGTACCTTCAGGGGTTTGGAAATTGCTCCCAAGGATGAACCAGACTTGGGAGCAATGAGAGAGAGATTCTCTCTCTCTTTCCCTCCCCCTCTCTCTCTTTCCCTCCCTCTCTCTCTTTCCCTCCCCCTCTCTCTCTTTCCCTCCCTCTCTCTCTTTCCCTCCATCCCTCTCTCTTTCCCTCCCTCTCTCTCTCTTTCCCTCTCTCTTTCTCCCTCCCTCCCTCCCTCCTTCTCTCTCTCTTTCCCTCACTCCCTCTCTCTTTCCATTCCTCCCTCTCCCTCTCTCTTTCCCTCCCTCCCTCTCTCTCTCTCTTTCCCTCCCTCCCTCTCTCTCTCTCTTTCCCTCCCTCCCTCTCTCTCTCTCTTTCCCTTCCTCCCTCTCTCTCTCTTTCCCTCCCTCCCTCCCTCCCTCCCTCCCTCCCTCCCTCCCTCCCTCCCTCCCTCCCTCCCTCCCTCTCCCTCTCTCTTTCCCTCCCTCCCTCCCTCCCTCCCTCCCCCTCTCTCTTTCCCTCCCTCCCTCCCTCCCTCCCTCCCTCCCTCCCTCCCTCCCTCCCTCCCTCCCTCCCTCCCTCCCTCCCTCCCTCCCTCCCCCTCTCTCTTTCCCTCCCTCTCTCTCTCTTTCCCTCCCTCCCTCTCCCTCTCCCTCTCTCTTTCCCTCCCTCCCTCTCTCTCTCTCTCTCTCTCTTTCCCTTCCTCCCTCTCTCCCATCTCTGTCATAGAGCTGTGTCATTCATCATTGCTTGGAGCCATCACTACAGTTAAACGTTATCCGTTAAACCTTTTACAGCGAGAACCAGAACCTTGACGACACCATGTTATGTTAATCATATGGGAGGTTATCACACTACATAGTGTGTAGGGTGTAGTGTGTAAGGAACTTGGTACACTCTGGTTGGATGAAAACACCATTGATTTCCTATGGACGGATGAAGGCTTCCTGCTAGGCTAAGGATGTGAGTCCCAAATGGCACCATAATCCCTATATAGTGCACTACCCTATGGACACTGGCCAAAAGTATAAGACTATATAGAGAATAGTGGGCCATTTCGGACACACCCCAAAATTCAATTCAATTCAAGGGGCTTTATTAGCATGGGAAACATACGATAACGTTAAACCAACTGAAATAGATAATAAACAAAAGTGAAATAAACAATAATAAAATTAATAGTAAACATTACACTTACAAAAATTCCAAAATAATACTGATATTTCAAATGTCATATTATTTCTATATAAAGTGTTGTAATAATGCGCAAATAGGAAAAATAAATCAACATAAATATGGGTTGTATTTACAATGGTGTTTGTTCTTCACTGGTTGACCTTTTCCTGTGGCAACAGGTCACACATCTTGCTGCTGTGATGGAACACTGTGGTATTTCACCCAGTAGATATGGGAGTTTATCACTATTTGATTTATTTTCAAATTCTTTGTGGATCTGTGTAATCTGAGGGAAAATATGTCTCTCTGATATGGTAATACATTTGGCAGGAGGTTAGGAAGTGCAGCTCAGTTTCCACCTCATTTTGTGGGCAGTGTTGCACATAGCCTATCTTCTCTTGAGAGCCAGGTCTGCTACTCTCTCTCTCAAGTCAAATAAAATAAAATTGTATTTGTCAGATGCACCGAATACAACAGGTGTAGACCTTACCGTGAAAATGCTGAATACTCACCCTTAACCAACAATGCATTACAAGAAATAGAATTAAGTGAATATTTACTAAGTAAACTAAAGTAAAAAAAAAACGAATACAAAGTTACACAATAAAATTACGATAACAAGGCTATATACAGGGTATTACGGTACAGAGTCAATGTGGAGGCTATATACAGGGTATTACGGTACAGAGTCAATGTGGAGGCTATATACAGGGTATTACGGTACAGAGTCAATGTGGAAGCTATATACAGGGTATTACGGTACAGAGTCAATGTGGAGGCTATATACAGGGGGTACCGGTACAGAGTCAATGTGGAGGCTATATACAGGGTATTACGGTACAGAGTCAATGTGGAGGCTATATACAGGGTATTACGGTACAGAGTCAATGTGGAGGCTATATACAGGGTGTTACGGTACAGAGTCAATGTGGAGGTTATATACAGGGTATTACGGTACAGAGTCAATGTGGAGGCTATATACAGGGTGTTACGGTACAGAGTCAATGTGGAGGCTATATACAGGGTGTTACGGTACAGAGTCAATGTGGAGGCTATATACAGGGTGTTACGGTACAGAGTCAATGTGGAGGCTATATACAGGGTGTTACAGTACAGAGTCAATGTGGAGGCTATAAACAGGGTATTACGGTACAGAGTCAATGTGGAGGCTATATACAGGGGGTACCGGTACAGAGTCAATGTGGAGGCTATATACAGGGTGTTACGGTACAGAGTCAATGTGGAGGCTATATACAGGGTATTACGGTACAGAGTCAATGTGGAAGCTATAAACAGGGTATTACGGTACAGAGTCAATGTGGAGGCTATATACAGGGGGTACCGGTACAGAGTCAATGTGGAGGCTATATACAGGGGGTACCGGTTCAGAGTCAATGTGGAGGCTATATACAGGGTATTACGGTACAGAGTCAATGTGGAGGCTATATACAGGGTATTACGGTACAGAGTCAATGTGGAGGCTATATACAGGGTGTTACGGTACAGAGTCAATGTGGAGGTTATATACAGGGTATTACGGTACAGAGTCAATGTGGAGGCTATATACAGGGTGTTACGGTACAGAGTCAATGTGGAGGCTATATACAGGGTGTTACGGTACAGAGTCAATGTGGAGGCTATATACAGGGTGTTACGGTACAGAGTCAATGTGGAGGCTATATACAGGGTGTTACGGTACAGAGTCAATGTGGAGGCTATAAACAGGGTATTACGGTACAGAGTCAATGTGGAGGCTATATACAGGGGGTACCGGTACAGAGTCAATGTGGAGGCTATATACAGGGTGTTACGGTACAGAGTCAATGTGGAGGCTATATACAGGGTGTTACGGTACAGAGTCAATGTGGAGGCTATATACAGGGTGTTACGGTACAGAGTCAATGTGGAGGCTATATACAGGGTGTTACGGTACAGAGTCAATGTGGAGGCTATATACAGGGTGTTACGGTACAGAGTCAATGTGGAGGCTATATACAGGGGGTACCGGTACAGAGTCAATGTGGAGGCTATATACAAGGGGTACCGGTTCAGAGTCAATGTGGAGGCTATATACAGGGGGTACCGGTACAGAGTCAATGTGGAGGCTATATACAGGGGGTACCGGTACAGAGTCAATGTGGAGGCTATATACAGGGGGTACCGGTTCAGAGTCAATGTGGAGGCTATATACAGGGGGTACCGGTACAGAGTCAATGTGGAGGCTATATACAGGGTGTTACGGTACAGAGTCAATGTGGAGGCTATATACAGGGGGTACCGGTACAGAGTCAATGTGGAGGCTATATACAGGGGGTACCGGTACAGAGTCAATGTGGAGGCTATATACAGGGTGTTACGGTACAGAGTCAATGTGGAGGCTATATACAGGGTGTTACGGTACAGAGTCAATGTGGAGGCTATATACAGGGTGTTACAGTACAGAGTCAATGTGGAGGCTATATACAGGGTGTTACAGTGCAGAGTCAATGTGGAGGCTATATACAGGGTGTTACGGTACAGAGTCAATGTGGAGGCTATATACAGGGTGTTACGGTACAGAGTCAATGTGGAGGCTATATACAGGGGGTACCGGTACAGAGTCAATGTGGAGGCTATATACAGGGTGTTACAGTACAGAGTCAATGTGGAGGCTATATACAGGGTGTTACAGTGCAGAGTCAATGTGGAGGCTATATACAGGGTGTTACGGTACAGAGTCAATGTGGAGGCTATATACAGGGTGTTACGGTACAGAGTCAATGTGGAGGCTATATACAGGGGGTACCGGTACAGAGTCAATGTGGAGGCTATATACAGGGGGTACCGGTACAGAGTCAATGTGGAGGCTATATACAGGGGGTACCGGTACAGAGTCAATGTGGAGGCTATATACAGGGGGTACCGGTACAGAGTCAATGTGGAGGCTATATACAGGGGGTACCGGTACAGAGTCAATGTGGAGGCTATATACAGGGTGTTACGGTACCGAGTCAATGTGGAGGTTATATACAGGGTGTTACGGTACCGAGTCAATGTGGAGGCTATATACAGGGGGTACCGGTACAGAGTCAATGTGGAGGCTATATACAGGGTGTTACGGTACTGAGTCAATGTGGAGGGGTACAGGTTAGTCAAGGTAATTTGTAGTGCCATTTACATTTTAGTCATTTAGCAGACGCTCTTATCCAGAGTGACTTACAGTAGCGAATGCATACATTTCATACATTCTTTTCTTTCTTTTTTTTTTTCGTACTGGACCTCCAAGGGGAATCGAACCCACAACACGGGCATTGCAAACACCATGCTCTACCAACTGAGCCACACGGGACCAGTTGGTAGAAGTTGGTAGGGGGTAAAGTGACTGTACATAGAAAATCAACAGAGAATATCAGCAGGGTAGAAATAAAGGGGTGCCAATGTAAGTAGTTTCCGTTTGTGGCCATTTGATTAGATGTTCAGGGGTCCTATGGCTTGGGGCTAAAAGCTGTTAAGGAGCCTCTTGGGCTTGACCCACCGGTACCGCTTGTCGTGCCGGAGCAGAGAGAACAGTCTATGACTCGGGTGCCTGGAGTCTTTGACAAGGTTTTGGATCCTTCCTCTGATACCACCGAGTGGTGTGTGTGGAGAGAGGAAGAAAGGGAAGCACAACATGTGGGGAAGAAAGGGAAGCACAGCATGTGGGGAAGAAAGGGAAGCACAACATGGGGGAAGAAAGGGAAGCACAACATGGTGGAAGAAAGGGAAGCACAACATGGTGGAAGAAAGGGAAGCACAGCATGTGGGGAAGAAAGGGAAGCACAGCATGTGGGGGAAGAAAGGGAAGCACAACATGGGGGAAGAAAGGGAAGCACAACATGGGGGAAGAAAGGGAAGCCCTAGCACAACATGGGGGGAAGAAAGGGAAGCCCTAGCACAACATGGGGGAAGAAAGGGAAGCCCTAGCACAACATGGGGGGAAGAAAGGGAAGCCCTAGCACAACATGGGGGAAGAAAGGGAAGCACAACATGGGGGAAGAAAGGGAAGCACAGCATGTGGGGGAAGAAAGGGAAGCACAACATGGGGGAAGAAAGGGAAGCACAACATGGGGGAAGAAAGGGAAGCCCTAGCACACATGGGGAAGAAAGGGAAGCCCTAGCACATTCACATACAAATCATTTACGTCATTTAGCAGACGCTCTTATCCAGAGTGACTTACAAATTGGTGCATTCACCTTATGATACCCAGTGGAACAACCACTTTACAATAGTGCATCTAAATCTTTAAGGGGGGGTTAGAAGGATTACTTTATCCTATCCCAGGTATTCCTTGAAGAGGTGGGGTTTCAGGTGTCTCCGGAAGGTGGTGATTGACTCTGGGAAGCACAACATGGGGAAGAAAGGGAAGCCCTAGCACAACATGGGGAAGAAAGGGAAGCACAGCATGTGGGGGAAGAAAGGGAAGCACAACATGGGGGAAGAAAGGGAAGCACAACATGTGGGGAAGAAAGGGAAGCCCTAGCACAACATGGGGAAGAAAGGGAAGCCCTAGCACAGCATGGGGAAGAAAGGGAAGCCCTAGCACAGCATGTGGGGAAGAAAGGGAAGCCCTAGCACAACATGGGGAAGAAAGGGAAGCCCTAGCACAGCATGGGGAAGAAAGGGAAGCCCTAGCACAACATGGGGAAGAAAGGGAAGCCCTAGCACAACATGGGGAAGAAAGGGAAGCCCTAGCACAACATGGGGAAGAAAGGGAAGCACAACATGGGGGAAGAAAGGGAAGCACAACATGTGGGGAAGAAAGGGAAGCCCTAGCACAACATGGGGAAGAAAGGGAAGCCCTAGCACAGCATGTGGGGAAGAAAGGGAAGCCCTAGCACAACATGGGGAAGAAAGGGAAGCCCTAGCACAGCATGGGGAAGAAAGGGAAGCCCTAGCACAACATGGGGAAGAAAGGGAAGCCCTAGCACAACATGGGGAAGAAAGGGAAGCCCTAGCACAACATGGGGAAGAAAGGGAAGCACAACATGGGGGAAGAAAGGGAAGCACAACATGTGGGGAAGAAAGGGAAGCCCTAGCACAACATGGGGAAGAAAGGGAAGCCCTAGCACAACATGGGGAAGAAAGGGAAGCCCTAGCACAACATGGGGAAGAAAGGGAAGCCCTAGCACAACATGTGGGGGAAGAAAGGGAAGCCCTAGCACAGCATGGGGAAGAAAGGGAAGCCCTAGCACAACATGTGGGGAAGAAAGGGAAGCCCTAGCACAACATGTGGGGAAGAAAGGGAAGCCCTAGCACAGCATGGGGAAGAAAGGGAAGCCCTAGCACAACATGGGGGAAGAAAGGGAAGCACAACATGGGGGAAGAAAGGGAAGCCCTAGCACAACATGGGGGGAAGAAAGGGAAGCCCTAGCACAGCATGGGGGAAGAAAGGGAAGCCCTAGCACAGCATGGGGGAAGAAAGGGAAGCACAACATGGGGGAAGAAAGGGAAGCCCTAGCACAACATGGGGGAAGAAAGGGAAGCCCTAGCACAGCATGGGGGAAGAAAGGGAAGCCCTAGCACAGCATGGGGGAAGAAAGGGAAGCCCTAGCACAACATGGGGAAGAAAGGGAAGCCCTAGCACAGCATGGGGAAGAAAGGGAAGCCCTAGCACAGCATGGGGAAGAAAGGGAAGCCCTAGCACAACATGGGGGGAAGAAAGGGAAGCCCAACATGTGGGAACACTGTAACGCTCACTATATCAGGAAGATTAATTTTCCTTCTCACTTTGAAAAACACCATGAGCTGAAAACGATCCATAAATCACACAATATACAACTGCCTTTCTCAAACACCATCTGCCAGATACTGTAGCTACGTAACAGTGAAGAAATACTCTGTCAAGACTAGACATTAAATGGACCATCTGCGATTGTTACATCCCTTTTCTTGTGGTTACATGACATTTCTTCAGCTCCGTCTCTCAGCTGTTAACCGGAGCAGTGGCAGGGTCCCTACTTCGATGTTGTTTGAACTGCAGATTGCCCCTTTAGACAGCATGGCAATTGTGATAATCTATTATGTACACATTAAAAGTTGAAATAATAATATCTCACGATCCTGTGGTGATTGATAATATATTCCAGTACTCTTGGAAATAATGTTCAAGACACTTTTGTTTTGACTTTCAGCTTGATCGAGATTGAAACATGTCTGCCTGATATTCACACTGTGTACACGCACGCACGCACGCACACACACACACACACACACCTCTGCCTCCTTTCCGGGTATAGTTACCATGACAACTTATTGATAAGTTTTATTAACAACCCCCTAATTTAAATAATGTAACTGGTTTTAATTGGCTTCTTTGTTTTTTGTTAATACATTAGGGAAGAATGGGGTAAGTTGAGCCATTTTTACTTCATTCTAACAAAGATATTGATAATCAGAATGAACGAACACATAACAGTTTTGAAAATATAACTTCTCCTAAAAAAGTGGTCTTTTGGCAAAACTTACCCCGGGTATGGGGTAAGTTGAGCCGTGGGACAGGGTAAGTCAAAACTTACCCCGGGTATGGGGTAAGTTGAGCCGTGGGACAGGGTAGGTCAAAACTTACCCCGGGTATGGGGTAGGTTGAGCCGTGGGACAGGGTAAGTCAAAACTTACCCCGGGTATGGGGTAAGTTGAGCCGTGGGACAGGGTAAGTCAAAACTTACCCCGGGTATGGGGTAAGTTGCGCCGTGGGACAGGGTAAGTCAAAACTTACCCCGGGTATGGGGTAAGTTGAGCCGTGGGACAGGGTAAGTCAAAGCTTACCCCGGGTATGGGGTAAGTTGAGCCGTGGGACAGGGTATGTCAAAACTTACCCCGGGTGTGGGACAGGGTAAGTCAAATATCTGTACTGAATACAATATTACCACCACCTTCTTTCATAAATCCCCTTAAGGATCGGACCATTTAAAAAAAAATGTTTGCCGAAAATGACATACCCAAATCTAACTGCCTGTAGCTCAGGCCCTGAAGCAAGGATATGCATATTCTTGGTACCATTTGAAAGGAAACACTTTGAAGTTTGTGGAATTGTGAAATTAATGTAGGAGAATATAACACATTAGATCTGGTAAAAGATAAATACAAAGAAAAAAACATGCATATCTTTTTTTTTCATCTTTGAAATGCAAGAGAAAGGCCATAATATATTATTCCAGGCTAGGCGCAATTTAGATTTTGGCCACTAGACGACAGCAGTATATGTGCAAAGTGTTAGACTGATCCAATGAACCATTGCATTTCTGTTCAAAATGTTGTATCAAGACTGCACAAATGTGCCTAATTGGTTTATTAATACATGTTCAAGTTCATAACTGTGCACTCTTCTCAAACAATAGCATGGTATTATTTCACTGTAATAGCTACTGTAAATTGGACAGTGCAGTTAGATTAACAAGAATCTAAGCTTTCTGCCCATATCAGATAGGTCTATGTCCTGGGAAATGTTCTTGTTACTTACAACCTCATGCTAATCACATTAGCCTATGTTAGCTCAACCGTCCCGCAGGGGACCCACCAATCTTGTAAGAGATGGGTGGGGGCTAAAGCTTATGAGGGTGTGAATGATGCTGAATGGGTGGAGACAAAGAAGAGCTCAAAACATTCAAGGGGCATTATTTCAATCTTGAGTTTACAAGTTTATCAACTTTCAAAGCAGAATAACTTTCTCATTGTTCCTCAACTGTAGTGTCTGATACTGTAGTTCTGAGTCTCTACTTTTATCCAGTGTAAAAAAAAACACAATTTAAAATTTTGCTAGATAAGACCGATTTGAGCCTGTTCAGTCACATATTAGCCCACACAACTACAAAGATGCACTTTCAGGTTAATAAAGACCTCATATTGAAACATATAGAGACCCCAACTGATTTATATAAGTATCTACTCTGGATTAGACACATTAAACCATCTATAACACAATAACTTTATTTGACTTTGTGAAAATCTGTTATTTTGGACCTAACTTGATTAACACTTTTTTTGCATGTTGTTTCTTTTCCTTCACAGACTCCATGAAATTACGACCTCTTCCTAAACATGAAGGCCTCTTCCTAAACATGAAGACCTCTTCCTAAACATGAAGACCTCTTCCTAAACATGAAGACCTCTTCCTAAACATGAAGACCTCTTCCTAAACATGAAGACCTCTTCCTAAACATGAAGACCTCTTCCTAAACATGAAGACCTCTTCCTAAACATGAAGACCTCTTCCTAAACATGAAGACCTCTTCCTAAACATGAAGACCTCTTCCTAAACATGAAGACCTCTTCCTAAACATTTGGCCAAATGATTTGTTTTGTATATGGTTTCCTAGAAACAAGGGTGGCTCAACTTATCCCTTTGGCTCAACTTACCCATTTGGCTGAACTTATCCCTTTGGCTAAACTTATCCCTTTGGCTAAACTTATCCCTTTGGCTAAACTTATCCCTTTGGCTAAACTTATCCCTTTGGCTAAACTTATCCCTTTGGCTCAACTTATCCCTTTGGCTCAACTTATCCCTTTGGCTAAACTTATCCCTTTGGCTCAACTTATCCCTTTGGCTCAACTTATCCCTTTGGCTCAACTTATCCCTTTGGCTCAACTTATCCCTTTGGCTAAACTTATCCCTTTGGCTAAACTTATCCCTTTGGCTCAACTTATCCCTTTGGCTCAACTTATCCCTTTGGCTAAACTTATCCCTTTGGCTCAACTTATCCCTTTGGCTCAACTTATCCCTTTGGCTAAACTTATCCCTTTGGCTCAACTTATCCCTTTGGCTCAACTTATCCCTTTGGCTCAACTTACCCATTTGGCTGAATTTACCCCTTTGGCTCAACTTACCCATTTGGCTGAACTTATCCCTTTGGCTCAACTTATCCCTTTGGCTGAACTTATCCCTTTGGCTCAACTTATCCCTTTGGCTAAACTTATCCCTTTGGCTCAACTTATCCCTTTGGCTAAACTTATCCCTTTGGCTCAACTTATCCCTTTGGCTAAACTTATCCCTTTGGCTCAACTTATCCCTTTGGCGCAACCTATCCCTTTGGCTCAACTTAGCTCAAAGCAAAACATATCAGCAACGGTTTTATTTTTCTTTCATTTTCTGTTATTTGAAACACCCACTATAAAACACCCACTATGAAACACCCACTATGAAACTCTCACTATGAAACTCCCACTATGAAACTCCCACTATAAAACACCCACTATGAAACTCTCAATATATAACACACACTATGAAACTCTCACTATGAAACTCCCACTATGAAACTCCCACTACAAAACACCCACTATTAAACACCCACTATGATACTCCCACTATAAAACACCCACTATAAAACACCCACTATGAAACACCCACTATGAAACACCCACTATGAAACACACACTATGAAACACCCACTATGAAACTCCCACTATGAAACACCCGCTATGAAACACCCACTATAAAACACCCACTATGAAATTCCCACTATGAAACTCCCACTATGAAACACCCGCTATGAAACACCCACTATAAAACACCCACTATGAAACTCCCACTATGAAACACAGACAATGAAACACCCACTATAAAACACCCACTACAAAACACTCACTATGAAACACCCACTATGAAAAACACACTGTGAAACACCCACTATGAAACACCCACTATGAAACTCCCACTATGATACTCCCACTATAAAACACCCACTACAAAACACCCACTATTAAACACCCACTATGATACTCCCACTATAAAACACCCACTACAAAACACCCACTATTAAACACCCACTATGATACTCCCACTATAAAACACCCACTATGAAACACCCACTATGAAACACACACTATGAAACACCCACTATGAAACACACACTATGAAACTCCCACTATAAAACACCCACTACAAAACACCCACTATTAAACACCCACTATGATACTCCCACTATAAAACACCCACTATAAAACACCCACTATGAAACACCCACTATGAAACACCCACTATGAAACACACACTATGAAACACCCACTATGAAACTCCCACTATAAAACACCCACTACAAAACACCCACTATTAAACACCCACTATGATACTCCCACTATAAAACACCCACTATAAAACACCCACTATGAAACACCCACTATGAAACACCCACTATGAAACACACACTATGAAACACCCACTATGAAACTCCCACTATAAAACATCCACTATAAAACACCCACTATAAAACACCCACTACAAAACACCCACTATTAAACACCCACTATGAAACTCTCACTATGAAACTCCCACTATGAAACTCCCACTATGAAACACCCACTATAAAACACCCACTATAAAACACCCACTATGAAACTCCCACTATGAAACTCCCACTACAAAACACCCACTATTAAACACCCACTATGATACTCCCACTATAAAACACCCACTATGAAACACCCACTATGAAACACCCACTAGGAAACACCCACTATGAAATTCCCACTATGAAACACCCACTATGAAACTCTCACTATGAAACACCCACTATGAAACACCCACTATAAAACACCCACTATGAAACACCCACTATGAAACACCCACTATAAAACACCAACTATGAAACACCCACTATGAAACACCCACTATGAAACACACTATAAAACACCCACTCTACTACACCCACTATGAAACACCCACTATGAAACACCCACTATGAAACACCCACTATAAAACACCCACTATAAAACACCCACTATGAAACAGACAATGAAACACCCACTATGAAACACCCACTATGAAACACCCACTATGAAACACCCACTATGAAACACCCACTATGAAACAGACAATGAAACACCCACTATGAAACACCCACTATGAAACACCCACTATGAAACACCCACTATGAAACACCCACTATGAAACAGACAATGAAACATTCACTATAAAACATTCACTATTAAACACCCACTATGAAACACACTATTAAACACCCACTATGAAACACCCACTATGAAACACCCACTATGAAACAGACAATGAAACACCCACTATGAAACACCCACTATGAAACACCCACTATGAAACACCCACTATGAAACAGACAATGAAACATTCACTATAAAACATTCACTATTAAACACCCACTATGAAACAAACTATGAAACACCCACTATAAAACACCCACTATGAAACAAACTATTAAACACCCACTATGAAACACCCACTATGAAACAAACTATGAAACATTCACTATAAAACACCCACTCTAAAACACCCACTCTAAAACACCCACTTTGAAACACCCACTATGAAACACCCACTATGAAACAAACTATGAAACATTCACTATAAAACACCCACTCTAAAACACCCACTCTAAAACACCCACTTTGAAACACCCACTATGAAACACCCACTATGATACTCCCACTATAAAACACCCACTATGAAACACCCACTATGATACTCCCACTATAAAACACCCACTATTAAACACCCACTATGAAACACCCACTATAAAACACCCACTATTAAACACCCACTATGAAACACCCACTATGAAACACAGACAATGAAACACCCACTATAAAACACCCACTATGAAACACCCACTATTAAACACCCACTATGAAACAAACTATGAAACACCCACTATTAAACACCCACTATAAAACACCCACTATAAAACACCCACTATAAAACACCCACTATGAAACACCCACTATTAAACACCCACTATGAAACACCCACTATAAAACACCCACTATGAAACACCCGCTATGAAACACCCACTATGAAACACCCACTATGAAACACCCACTATAAAACACCCACTATTAAACACCCACTATGAAACACACTATGAAACACACTATGAAACACCCACTATGAAACACCCACTCTACTACACCCACTATAAAACACCCACTATGAAACACCCACTATGAAATTCCAGCCAGAAGTTCTATGATATTTTGATTCATGTTGTGCTTTGATTGTTCTCTCTCTTTTTATTTTTCATTTCTTCTTGTTTGTTTTTTTGTACATAGGACCAATGCTGTGCACCCATGGACATGCTGTTCCCTGTGAAAGGATATAAGGTTAAACTTAATGAACAGCAACTGTACGGTTCAGATTTGGCAGAGCACAGCTTAGTCTAGCAGTCTATCCCTGTCTCCTTCCCTGCTGGCTGCTGTCATCCCTCCATCCCTCCCTCCCTCACTCCATACAACCATCCATCCATCCCTCCTTGCCTCCATCGCTCTGTCCATCCCTTGTTCCATCTCTCCTTCCTCTTCAGCCATTTCAACAGCCTCTGGAAGCTGCAGATAGAGGATAGACTGGATAACCTCAGCCAAAAGCCATCCAGAGAGAATTAGAGAATTAGAGAGAGAGATAGAGAGAGAGGAGAGAGAGAGGAGAGAGAGAGAGGAGAGAGAGAGGAGAGAGACAGAGAGAGAGAGAGAGACAGAGAGAGAATAAAGACATTGAGAAAGAGATAAAAAGGGGGACAAAGACAGAGAGAAAGATGGAGAGAATATACGATAGAGCCAGAGAATATAATTGAAATTAATAATAATAATATTTCTCTCCCCACTTCCTTTGTCATGGTCCTTATACATGCCAGCATCAGCCAAAACATGGAGGTGGGTAGTATGAGCCCTGGCAGCTTCCCTCGCCTCATGTTTCATTAAAAGATAAGGGTCCACTTAACATAGTGTGTGGAGAGAGAACCGTCAGTGCATTAAGAGAGGTATCCTCCGCCAGCCAGCCAGTCAGTTAGGCAGCCAGCCTGTGCTTCTTCAGCCAGTAGTCAGTCAGCCAGCCAGTGCTGCCTCAGTCAGTCAGCCATCCAGCCAGTCAGTCAGTTATGCTTCCACCAGCCAGCCAGCCAGCCAGTGCTGCCTCCACCATTCAGCTAGCCAGTCCTTCTTCAGTCAGCCAGCCAGTTCTGCTTCTTCCAGCCAGCCAGCAAGTGCTGCTTCCACCAGCCAGCCAGCCAGTGTTGCTTCAGTCAGCCAGCCAGCAAGTTCTGCTTCCACCAGCCAGCCAGCCAGTGTTGCTTCAGCCAGCCAGCCAGCAAGTGCTGCTTCCACCAGCCAGCCAGCAAGTGTTGCTTCAGTCAGCCAGCCAGCCGGTGTTGCTTCTACCAGCCAGCCAGCAAGTGCTGCTTCCACCAGCCAGCCAGCAAGTGCTGCTTCCACCAGCCAGCCAGCCAGTGCTGCTTCAGCCAGCCAGTGCTGCTTCAGCCAGTCTGCCAGTCAGTCAGTTCACTTTAATTAAATGAAATTTCATTTCTTATGCAAAATCCAATTTTCCCATTCACCTAAACTAAACCCTAACCCTTAACCTAACCTTTACCTTAATCCTAATCTTAATCTTAACACTAATCCCTTAACCCTAAAATCTCAACCTAACTCTAACCCCTAACCACAAATCTAACTCTAAATATAACCCTAACCCTAAAGCTAACCCCTGAACTTAAAAAAAGTCTGTTTCCTTGTGGAGACCGGTGAAATGGCGCCACTTGTCCAAATTGTACTTGTTTTACTATCCTTCTGGTCTCACACACACACACACACACACACACACACACACACACACACACACACACACACACACACACACACACACACACACACACACAAACACACATAACCTGGAGGTTTGACCAGTTAGGGTGAAAACATCATATCTCTCAGAGATAGATAGAAACAGACAGAGAGAGACAGACAGAGATAGACAGAGATAGAGACAGACAGAGACAGACAGACAGAGACAGACAGAGACAGAGATGGACAGAGACAGACGGGGAGACAGATATCTATATCCTATCTCCTTCTCCGTCTATCTATCTCTGTTTATCTGTAAACAGAGCATCAGGACCAGCTTGCTTATTAGGGGACTCTTCTCCAGGTTAATCTCTCTGTAGGGTCTGTTTATCTGTAAACAGAGCACCAGGACCAACTTGCTAAGGGGACTCTTCTCCGGGTTCATATCTCTGTAGGGTGTGTTTGTGTTTGTGAACAGAGCCCCAGGACCAGCTTGCTTAGGGGACTCTTCTCCAGGTTCATCTCTCTGTAGGTGATGGCTTTGTTATGGAAGGTTTGGGAATCACTTCCTTTTAGGTGGGTGTAGAATTTAACGTCTCTTTTCTGGATTTTGATCGTTAGCGGGTATCGGCCTAATTCTGCTCTGCATTATTTAGTGTTCTACGTTGGACACGGAGGATATTTTTGCAGAATTCTGCATGCAGAGTCTCAATTTGGTGTTTGTCCCATTTTGTGAATTCTTGGTTGGTGAGCGGACCCCAGACCTCACAACCGTAAAGGGCAATGGGTTCTATATCTGATTCAAGTATTTTTTTGCCAGATCCTAATTGGTATGTTGAATTTTATGTTCCTTCTGATGGCATAGAAGGCCCTTCTTGCCTTGTCTCTCAGATCTGTGCCACTGATATTTAGGCAGAGGTATGTCCAATTTTTTTGTGTGCTCTAGATGGAATTTGTATTTGTGGTCCTGGCAACTGGACCTTTTTTGGAACACCATTATTTTTGTCTTGCTAAGATTTACTGTCAGGGCAAGGTACGGCAGGGCCCAGGTCTGCCAGAATCTGTGCAGAAGATCTAGGTGCAGCTGTAGGCCCTCCTTGGTTGGGGACAGAAGCACCAAATCATAAGCAAACGGTAGACATTTGAATTCAGATTCTAGTAGGGTGAGGCCGGGTGCTGCAGACTGTTCCAGTGCCCTCGCCAATTCGTTGATATATATGTTGAAGAGGGTGGGGCTCAAGCTTCATCCCTGTCTCACCCCATGGCCCTGTGGAAAGAAATGTGTGTTTTTTTTCCAATTTTAACCGAACACTTGTTGTTTGTGTACATGGATTGTTTAATGTCGTATGTTTTACCCCCAACACCACTTTCCATTAATTTGTAAAGCAGCCCCTCAAGATAAATTGAGTCAAAAGCTTTTTTGAAATCAACAAATCATGAGAAGACTTTGCCTTTGTTTTGTTTTGTTTGTTTGTTTGTTTCTTACATCTAGACGTTCCGCTAGTGGAACACCTGCTCCAATATCCAATGATAGGCGTGGCGCGAATTACAAATTCCTCAAAAATACAAAACTTCAATTTTTCAAACATATGACTATTTCACAGCATTTTAAAGACAAGACTATCCTTTATCTAACCACACTGTTCGGTTTCAAAAACGCTTTACAGCGAAAGCAAAACATTAGATTATGTCAGCAGAGTACCAAGCCATAAATATTCAGACACCCATTTTTCAAGCTAGCATATAATGTCACAAAAACCCAGAAGACAGCTAAATGCAGCACTAACCTTTGATGATCTTCATCAGATGACACACCTAGGACATTATGTTATACAATACATGCATGTTTTGTTCAATCAAGTTCATATTTATATCAAAAAACAGCTTTTTACATTAGCATGTGACGTTCAGAACTAGCATACCCCCCGCAAACTTCCGGGGAATTTGCTAACAATTTACTAAATTACTCACGATAAACGTTCACAAAAAGCATAACAATTATTTTAAGAATTATAGATACAGAACTCCTCTATGCACTCGATATGTCCGATTTTAAAATAGCTTTTTGGTGAAAGCACATTTTGCAATATTCTAAGTACATAGCCCAGCCATCACGGGCTAGCTATTTAGACACCCGGCAAGTTTAGCACTCACCATAATCAGATTTACTATTATAAAAGTTTGATTACCTTTTGTTGTCTTCGTCAGAATGCACACCCAGGACTGCTACTTCAATAACAAATGTTGGTTTGGTCCAAAATAGTAGTAACCAGATTAAATCGGGTACGTTTTTTATCCAGCCGTGAAAATACTGCCCCCTAGCCATAACAGGTTAATTAGGGTGTGCAGGTTGAATATGTGGTCTGTCATACAGCAATTTGTTAAAAAGCCAATTTGACATTTGCTCAGTATATTGTTTTCACTGAGGAAATGTACGAGTCTGCTGTTAATGATAATGCAGATGATTTCCCCAAGGTTGCTGTTGACGCATATCCCATGGTAGTTATTGGGGTCAAATTTTCCACCACTTTTGTGGATTGGGGTGATCAGTCCTTGGTTCCAAATATTGGGGAAAATGCCAGAGCTGAGGATGATGTTAAAAAGTTTAAATGTAGCCAATTGGAATTTGTGGTCTGTATATTTTATCATTTCATTTAGGATACCATCATCCCGACAGGTTTTTTTGGGTTGGAGGGTTTGTATTTTGTGCTGTAGTTCATTCAATGTAATTGGAGAATCCAGTGGGTTCTGGTATTCTTTAATAGTTGATTCTAAGATTTGTATTTGATCATGTATATGTTTTTGCTGTTCGTTCTTTGTCATGGGGCCAAAAAGATTGGATAAGTGGTTTATCCAAACATCTCTATTTTGGATAGGTAACTCTTTGTGTTTTGTTATTTGCTTAGTGTTTTTGTTGTTGTCCCATAAGTGGTTAGGTTCTATGGATTCTTCAATTAAATTGAGTTGTTTTTTGATGTGCTGTTTCTTATTTTTAGTACATTTCTGTATTGTTTTAGTGATTCACCAGTGAACACATTGTTACAACACTGTACATAGCCACCATTTGAGCACCTGAGAGAGCTACCTCTCAGAACACCTGATAGAGCTACGTCTCAGAACACCTGATAGCGCTACCTCTCAGAGCTACCTCTCAGAGCTACCTCTCAGAACTACCTCTCAGAACACATGATAGATCTACCACTCAAAACACCTGATAGAGCTACCTCTCAGAGCACATGACAGAACTACCTCTCAGAACACCTGACAGAGCTACCTCTCAGAACACCTGATAGAACTACCTCTCAGAACACCTGATAGAACTACCTCTCAGAAAACCTGATAGAACTATCTCTCAGAACACCTGATAGAGCTACCTCTCAGAACACCTGATAGAACTACCTCTCAGAACACCTGATAGAGCTACCTCTCAGAGCTACCTCTCAGAGCAACCTCTCAGAACTACCTCTCAGAACACCTGATAGATCTACCACTCAAAACAACTGATAGAGCTACCTCTCAGAGCACCTGACAGAACTACCTCTCAGAACACCTGACAGAGCTACCTCTCAGAACACCTGATAGAACTACCTCTCAGAACACCTGATAGAACTGCCTCTCAGAACACCTGATAGAACTACCTCTAAGAACACCTGATAGAACTACCTCTCAGAACACCTGATAGCACTACCTCTCAGAACACCTGATAGAACTACCTCTCAGAACACCTGATATAACTACCTCTCAGAACACCTGGTAGAACTACCTCTCAGAACTACCTCTCAGAACACCTGATAGAACTACCTCTCAGAACACCTGATAGAACTACAACTCAGAACACCTGATAGAGCTACCTCTCAGAACACCTGATAGAACTACCTCTCAGAACACCTGATAGAGCTACCTCTCAGAACACCTGATAGAGCTACCTCTCAGAACTACCTCTCAGAACACCTGATAGAACTACCTTTCAGAACTACCTCTCAGAACACCTGATAGAACTACCTCTCAGAACTACCTCTCAGAACAACTGACAGAACTACCTCTCAGAACACCTAATAGAGCTACCTCTCAGAACACCTGATAGAGCTACCTCTCAGAACACCTGATAGAGCTACCTCTCAGAACACCTGACAGAGCTACCTCTCAGAACACCTAATAGAGCTACCTCGCAGAACACCTGATAGAGCTACCTCTCAGAACACCTGATAGAACTACCTCTCAGAACACCTGATAGAGCTACCTCTCAGAACACCTGATAGAGCTACCTCTCAGAACACCTGACAGAGCTACCTCTCAGAACACCTGATAGAACTACCTCTCAGAACACCTGATAGAGCTACCTCTCAGAACACCTGATAGAGCTACCTCTCAGAACACCTGATAGAACTACCTCTCAGAACACCTGATAGAGCTACCTCTCAGAACACCTGATAGAACTACCTCTCAGAACTACCTCTCAGAACACCTGACAGAACTACCTCTCAGAACACCTAATAGAGCTACCTCTCAGAACACCTGATAGAGCTACCTCTCAGAACACCTGATAGAGCTACCTCTCAGAACACCTGATAGAGCTACCTCTCAGAACACCTGACAGAGCTACCTCTCAGAACACCTGACAGAGCTACCTCTCAGAACACCTGATAGAGCTACCTCTCAGAACACCTGACAGAAATACATCTCAGAACACCTGATAGAACTACCTCTCAGAACACCTGACAGAGCTACCTCTCAGAACACCTGACAGAACTACCTCTCAGAACTACCTCTCAGAACACCTGACAGAACTACCTCTCAGAACACCTGATATAACTACCTCTCAGAACACCTGACAGAACTACCTCTCAGAGCACCTGATAGAGCTACCTCTCAGAACACCTGATAGAACTACCTCTCAGAACACCTGATAGAACTACCTCTCAGAACACCTGATAGAGCTACCTCTCAGAGCACCTGATAGAGCTACCTCTCAGAACACCTGATAGAGCTACCTCTCAGAGCACCTGATAGAACTACCTCTCAGAGCACCTGATAGAACTACCTCTCAGAACACCTGACAGAGCTACCTCTCAGAGCTACCTCTCAGAACACCTGATAGAACTACCTCTCAGAGCTACCTCTCAGAACACCTGACAGAACTACCTCTCAGAGCTACCTCTCAGAACACCTGATAGAACTACCTCTCAGACCACCTGATAGAACTACCTCTCAGAACACCTGATAGAACTACCTCTCAGAGCACCTGATAGAACTACCTCTCAGAACACCTGACAAATATATTTATATAGCCCTTCTTACATCAGCTGATGTCACAAAGTGCTGTACAGAAACCCAGCCTAAAACCCCCAAACAGCAAGCAATGCAGGTGTAGAAGCACGGTGGCTAGGAAAAAAAACTCCCCCAAAAAATCACTTGGCCTACACAGCTACACGACAACCAGACTACAATCAGACATTCAATTCAGCAGAATCCAACACTTTATACAACCAACCATTCATAAAAAGACTTCAATCACTTTAACACCTGAGTACTGCTGGAGATCTGCCTCCTATCACCCTCCTGTTCCAACCCTTTACATCTGTGTTCCCATCATAGAGAGAAACGGAGATTGAGCCGTCACCCGTTCCTCGTCTCTGAGACGGGATAAGATTATAACAGACAGATATATTTCTTGCAGCACAGCCAGGCCCCCCCCCCTCCCCCCCTCACCCCACCCCACCCCTGGACTCGTATGACTTCTCATCTCTCAGTGTGATTAAATGGGAAAAGATAACATCTGATTTGTCAATTTATTAAAGTGTTAGATTTCTGAGGCGCCGGTTAAAATAAATCATGTGTTGGGCAAAATCGGCGCTAGGTTCACATAAAGCTAAAACAAATATTAAAAAAAACATGCATTACAGATCAGCCCTGTGGTGGAAGCTAAGCCAGAACGTCACCAGAGAAAAAAAAATGAAATGGAGTCTGAGAATAGGAAGACAGAAAGAGTGAGAGAGAGAGAGAGAGAGAGAGAGATAAATGGGAGGCTGGGAAGGAGGGAGAGAGAGAGAGAGAGATAAATGGGAGGCTGGGAAGGAGGGAGAGGAGAGAGAGATAAATGGGAGGCTGGGAAGGAAGGAGGGAGAGAGAGAGAGAGAGAGAGAGAGATAAATGGGAGGCTGGGAAGGAAGGAGGGAGGGAGAGAGAGAGAGAGAAATGGGAGGCTGGGAAGGAGGGGGAGAGAGAGAGAGAGATAAATGGGAGGCTGGGAGGGAGAGAGAGAGAGATACAGAGAGAGAGAGATACAGAGAGAGATACAGAGAGACAGAGAGATACAGAGAGAGACAGAGAGAGAGAGAGAGAGAGAGAGAGAGAGAGAGAGATACAGAGAGAGAGACAGAGAGAGATACAGAGAGAGAGAGAGAGAGAGATACAGAGAGAGATACAGAGAGAGAGAGATACAGAGAGAGATACAGAGAGAGAGAGATACAGAGAGAGAGAGAGAGAGAGAGAGAGAGAGAGAGAGAGAGAGAGAGAGACAGAGAGAGAGACAGAGAGAGAGAGAGACAGAGAGAGAGAGAGAGAGAGAGATACAAGCCTGTGTGTCACGGATCCCTCCGGAACTTTCATTACGCACATTATGCCCCCTATTCCCACTGATTAGTATTTGTATATATGTGCCCTTTGGTTTCCATTGAACGGTCGATTATTGTTACTATGTTCGTCGGTGCGTGTGAGTACCTGTGCTGTGTGTTTTGGGCTTTCGTGCCCTTGTGGATTATGCAGATGATTACGGGTCTCGTCCCGTTAGTTAATCATCGTGTGTTATTTACTCGATTCCCTCGCTCTATTTGTTTAGGGTTTTTACCCTGTGTTTTTGTTACACGTTTGTTTGGTCTTCGTCCCCGTACCTTTACACGGCACGGCGTAATTTGGGCGTAATAAAAAAAAAATCTTATTACGCATTCCTGCGTCGGTCTCCCGATCCTTCATCCCAACGTGACGTAGTCGATAAGATGACAAGTAGGATATTGATTGATTAAATACATTTACTCAGATAATCGAACCAGAGCTCTATGAATGTTTTTCCAAGTTGCGAAAGCAGTTTGAGGTACACCATTTTGTTTTTGTTTTACCAACGTTTTGGGAAACCTGCTGATTTGCAAACATTCTTTTCCACAGTTGCAGCAACTCAGGAGATTCGCTGGGTAAAAAGTGAATTGTAATCAATTGGCACATTACTCACTGAAAGTGTCGGGTAGAAAACACCAGTCCCACAGTACTAGTGCAGTTACAGTGATTTTCTTTGAGGGAGGAATTAGTCGGTGTCTGTGTTAGCAGTGGCAGCCATTTTGTCTCAGCCGTCCTTTTGTTGTTTAATTTTTTAATTTATTTTTTTCCGACGGTCAGCGTTCTGTCATTAAAAGGCCAGCTTTCCCCCCTGGCGCAACACAGCACTGGCCTCCAGGCCTCCATAAATGACCACTCAACACCAGTTATTATGATGAATGGGAATTTCACAATGAAAGCAGTGCCAGGTAGGAGAGAAAAAATGAGAAGGAAAGAACCCCCCCCCCCCCCCCCCCCCACACCAAAAAAGTGCTGCCGATGGCAGATTGGAAACTGAGATGCCGACATGAACAGTTTGACAGAGTATTTTTTTTTCTTCTTGTACTTTTGTAGAACTGGTTCGGTAGACCTGGAAGTAAAGGGGGTTCCATTAATTTGGGGAGTCTGTCCAAAATAAAAAACTGCCTGGTCATCTCTCCCTGGCCCATTTGGGATCGGACGGTCAATACAGGCTATCAGTGTTAACATGGAGGGAGACCCTGGTCTATCATCAGTATAGACGACAGGTCTGTAGAGCAGAACCGGAACATTACAGGTACCTTATTATCATTAGGTTAGTAGGCTGTGTAGGCAGCATACTGGGGTTAGGTTTGATGGAGGGAGAGGAGGGTGTGTGTGAGAGACAGAGAGAGATAGGGAGAGAGAGAGAGAGAGAGAGAGAGAGAGAGAGAGAGAGAGAGATAAATGGGATGCTGGGAAGGAGAGAGAGAGAGAGAGAGAGAGAGAGAGAGAGAGAGAGAGAGAGAGAGAGAGAGAGAGACAGACAGACAGACAGACAGACAGACAGACAGACAGACAGACAGACAGACAGACAGACAGACAGACAGACAGACAGACAGACAGACAGACAGACAGACAGACAGACAGACAGACAGACAGACAGACAGACAGACAGACAGACAGACAGACAGACAGACAGACAGACAGACAGACAGACAGACAGACAAATGGGAGGCTGGGAAGGAGGGGGAGAGTGAGAGAGAGAGAGAGAGAGAGAGAGAGATAAATGGGAGGCTGGGAAGGAGGGGGAGAGTGAGAGAGAGAGAGAGAGAGAGAGAGAGATAAATGGGAGGCTGGGAAGGAGAGAGGAGAGAGAGAGAGAGAGAGAGAGACAGAGAGAGATAAATGAGAAAAGGGAGGGAAGGTATTAGAGTGGTTTAATCACAATCATCTCAGTTGGATAATAAGAGATGGGGGGGGGGGAATAAGGGAAAGAGAGCGAGCTGGGGAATATAAATAGACAGAGAGAGACTAATGGTTCTAATTTTAGTATTCAACCCATTTCACTGAGAATCCTGGGCAATCAATTAAAAAGAACTTTTAGCCTTCGCTTCAATTACTCTCAAATGTGATTATTCTCAGACTCTCTCTCACCCGGCCAATACCTATCTGAGGCTGCCTAACAAATGGCAATATATCCCATAGTGCCCAGGGCCCATAGGGTGTATAGCCTATAGGAGCTATAGGGCCCAGTTCAACAGTAGTACAGTACATAGGGGATAGAGAGCAATTTGAGACGCCGGTTCTCTCTCTCCTGACAGCTTAGCTATTCCCCACTTCCTGGAAACAGATTTAATATTAGTATATTAGTCGAGATAGAGAACAAGCTGCTCTTACTGTCTATAATCATAAAACAGGGAACAGAGGTCAGTGTTCTGCAGAGGAAGGTAAAAATACCGTAAGGTTAGCCAGGTGTGTCTGGGGGGTGGTTATGGCCGTCTATAGTATTTCATGATCATGTTTACATGTCTAGATAACAGTGACCCTTCCACTTAGCTAGATGTGGCTGTATGGTGGTTACAGAATTTCCTTCACATGACCCATCAATTTAACAGAGATGGAAATGTGAAGAACAACATTACCTGCACCGAAGTCAGATTAGGCCGAGGACCAGATAAATGTACATTTTTACCTGGAGTTTTAACTTGTCGTAGGCTACTACTTCATCATTTTTAGTCTTGAGATCTTTGGTTGTTTACTACACTACCTTACTCACTCTGTTTAGCACATGGCCTCACATGTGAATCCTTAATGAGATGGGTGGGGCTAAGGATTAAGAGGGTGGGAACGATGCTGAATGGGTGGAGACAGCTCTTCACTAGTCAGCCAGTCAGCCAGTCAGTCACTAACCCTTAAAGAGATGGGTGGGGCTAAGGCTTAAGAGGGTGTGAACGATGTTGAATGGGTGGAGACAGCCCTTCACCAGTCTGCCAGTCAGCCAGTCAGTCACTAACCCTTAAAGAGATGGGTGGGGCTAAGGCTTAAGAGGGTGTGAACGATGTTGAATGGGTGGAGACAAAGAAGAGCTCTTCACTCCGTACCAAAACATTCAAAGGCCATTTTCTCAAAACTGGGGTTACAAGTTTATCAACTTTCAAAGCAGAATTACTTCCTCCCACAACATTGTATGACATTTTGAAACTCTGAGTCTCTACTTTTATTTCAATGTAAAAAAAAAAAAAAACACAATTTCAAATGTTGGAAATAAGACTGAAACGAGACGGTGGGTCACATATAACTTTCAACCTTCTGACCTCATGACCTCCGCTCTGGACACTAGTCAAGTTTATTTCAGTCATCTCTTCATGATTGATGTATGATTGATTTATTAGTCCTGAATACTTTAACAGAGCAAAACACACTTCTGTTGTTTCAGCCTGAAGCTCTCCCTTAAAATAGAACGTCCATGGTGTGAATATGTCTCTCCGTCTCTCTCCATCTCTCTCCGTCTCTCTCCGTCTGTCTCTGTCTCTCTCCGTGTCTCTCCGTGTCTCTGTCTCTCTCCGTGTCTCTCCGTGTCTCTGTGTCTCTCCGTCTCTCTCCGTGTCTCTCTGTGTCTATCCCTGTCTCTCCCTGTCTCTCCGTGTCTCTCTGTGTCTCCGTGTCTCTCCCTGTCTATCCGTGTGTATCCCCGTCTCTCTGTGTCTCTCCGTGTCTCCCCGTCTCTCCGTGTCTCCGTGTCTCTGTGTCTCCCCGTCTATCCCCGTCTCTCTGTGTCTCTCCGTGTCTCCCCGTCTCTCCCTGTCTATCCGTGTCTCTCCGTTGTCTCTGTGTCTCTCTGTGTCTATCCCTGTCTCTCCGTGTCTCTCCGTGTCTCTCCCTGTCTCTCCGTGTCTCTCTGTGTCTCCGTGTCTCTCCCTGTCTATCCGTGTGTATCCGTGTCTCTCTGTGTCTCTCCCTGTCTATCCCTGTCTCTGTGTCTCTCCGTGTCTCTGTGTCTCTCCGTGTCTCTGTGTCTCCCCGTGTCTCTCCGTGTCTCTGTGTCTCTCCGTGTCTCCCCGTCTCTCTGTGTCTCCCCGTCTCTCTGTGTCTCTCCGTGTCTCTGTGTCTCCCCGTGTCTCTCCGTGTCTCTGTGTCTCTCCGTGTCTCCCCGTCTCTCTGTGTCTCCCCGTCTCTCTGTGTCTCTCCCCGTCTCCGTGTCTCTCCGTGTCTCTCCGTCTCTCCGTCTCTCCCCGTCTCCCCGTGTCTCTCTGTGTCTCTCCCTGTCTCTCCGTGTCTCCGTGTCTCTCCGTGCAGCTGTTCGTGGTTTAGTTCTCATGTATGTGCTTGGTGAGACACTGAGGGTATCATTCAACACTGAGTGTACAAAAAACATTAGGAGCACCTGCTCTTTCTATGGCAGACTGACCAGGTGAATCCAGGTGACAGATAGGATCCCTTATCCCCCAACAGCAGCTTCACTCTCCTTCCCCCCAACAGCAGCTTCACTCTCCTTCCCCCCAACAGCAGCTTCACTCTCCTTCCCCCCAACAGCAGCTTCACTCTCCTTCCCCCCAACAGCAGCTTCACTCTCCTTCCCCCAAATAGCAGCTTCACTCTCCTTCCCCCCAACAGCAGCTTCACTCTCCTTCCCCCAAATAGCAGCTTCACTCTCCTTCCCCCAAATAGCAGCTTCACTCTCCTTCCCCCCAACAGCAGCTTCACTCTCCTTCCCCCCAACAGCAGCTTCACTCTCCTTCCCCCCAACAGCAGCTTCACTCTCCTTCCCCCCAACAGCAGCTTCACTCTCCTTCCCCCCAACAGCAGCTTCACTCTCCTTCCCCCCAACAGCAGCTTCACTCTCCTTCCCCCCAACAGCAGCTTCACTCTCCTTTCTGCCAAACGGCCTCTTTAGAAGAGGTTGTCTATGTTATTCATCACATACCATATAAACATTTTAGTCATTTAGCAGATCCTCTTATCCAGAGTGACTTACAGTAGTGAATGCATACATACCATGCATTTTTTGTACTGGCCCCCCATGGGAATCGAACCCACAACCCTGGCGTTGCACACACACCATGCTCTACCAACTGAGCCACAGGGAAGCTAACAACAGATGTGTACTAACAGTGAAATGCTATATAGTGCGCTAGGAATAATTAATTAAGTAATTAATTAATACTTAGCTACTGTACGTCACCATGGATATTATAATTTATAAAACATTTGAGCTGGGTAATATGATAATGAAGGAAATGGCTCAATCATACTTGATTTAATAATCTTTAAAAAAACAAAACAACATCATCCCATATTACGTGTTGGTGGCAGAAATCATGAATTATTAAATCCAGGAAGTACATTTAGTAATTATAATATGCTGAATCAGCTATAAAAAAAAAACGGCCATGATGATAATTCGTCCCCACATAACATAAAACCAGAATTACATTTGTTCATCTTTAAAGTTGATGGAGCCAGAGAATATCCATCATCACGTAGCCTTGTAATCCACTAACAAACTGTATCTCTAGCCCTCGTGTTAAAAGGGAAATGCCTCTTGTTTTTATTAACACCCTAATAAATATCCTTAATGAATGGCCATGGATCACACGTTTTTACGATATCATGTGTGGTTCTCAACGAACGCACCGTAAAGCTGTTGTTGATCTTTGGGACTGTGAGGTCTTGTGGGTTTGTGTGCCTGGGTACAGCTAGCTTGGAGCATGTGTGTAGGCTACAGCAGAACACATATTATAATATATAGATCTCCTGCCTATGCGGTAGTATTCAGATTAACTTCACAGAACAAAACAAGTTTGTAAAGGAAAAATATGTTTCCCCCCCCACCGTAGTTGTTCAAAACGTCCCACAACACAGCCATTTCCTCGTGCGTCTTCTCCTCCCTAATTTCCCCGTTTTGCTCCTGATGCCTGTGACACATCCTTTACTAACAGTCCATGACCTCACATAGGTGGGACTGAGGTTGAATTTGATCAGGGGTTGGGCTAACAAGGTTCCGGAAAGAGTAGCCCTGATTAGGTGGACGTATGCAGAGAGGCGCGAGTCGAGGTCCAAGTCCCTGCCGGCATTCTGCACTCTGAGACGGTGCTGATCTTTAAGTGCATCTGGAACGTCTCCTTCATCATTACCATCAGTGCTCCTGTACTGCCTGTAGGTCTGTATGACCGTACTTGGCGCCACCGCTGGCAGAGAGATTCTCTCTCTGTTTCTCCACACAGCGTTCCTTCGTCCTCCGGCCAGTGTTGCACCTAAAGCACCTTCGGCTCCTCTATGAACTGGCTGTGTCCTGTATTATCCAACGCCCGTCCTCCTTGAGAGAACCTTCTAGCCTCCATGTTCCTCGATTTAAGGACTGGGTCTTCCACCATTCACTTTGATGTCTTGGAATGACTTCACCTGAATCCCTCTCTGGCTGGGTTGTGTCGTGTCAGCCTGGCTGCTCTGCCATTGCACTGAACTCCCTCACTTCCCTGGTTACTGCCCTGTGTGCAGTAATAATTGTGCAGTCTCTATTTTTGGAGCTCGAGTGACAAAATCAGATAGATCTTGAATTGCATCAAACATATGGCCTAGATTGTTAACAAACGCATGCGAGGATGTGCTCATGGCAAGGCCACTATAGTTCTGACGGGTCACGCTGTCGTGGGAGGCGTCCTCAGTCGCTGTGGTGAAATGCTTGCGAAGAGCCGGGTATTTTTTTTCCACACAGACTTCCACACATAGTTCTGAAACAGGATGCCGCCCATCTAGTGTTCAAGATCCTTGGCGATTTTTGGTTGGATACGCTATAAAGCGCATGTAGCTTGTCCATAAATTCAGTTCCCGAGTGGCGCAGCTTTCTAAGGCATTTCATCTCGGTGCAAGAGGTGTCACTGCAGTCCCTGGTTCAAATCCAGGCTGCATCAAATCTCACTGTAATTGGGAGTCCCATAGGGCGGTGCACAATGTGTCCAGGGTAGGCTGTCGTTGTAAATAAGAATTTGTTCTTAACTGACTTGCCTAGTTAAATAAATAAAAAAGTATTTTTAAATGATTGATAGCTCTCATCTCTTTTACCACATGGACTACTGCGAGCTCAAACCTGTGTGCTGAGCAGTGCCAAACTGTTATATTAGGGAAGAGGGCCTGGAGTCTTGTTGCTAGTCTGCTCTTGCGTCCCAGCATGACAGACGCACCATCACACGTAATTACAATGATGGTTTTTGGAGAGAAAGTCCTCAGGTAACTTTCCACCCTCTAATGCAGATAACAGATTACGGATAATTCCCTCAGCAGATAAAATCCTCCAGTTCCACAAGATCAACAATAAAAAAGGTTTTGCTGGTCCGTCCATATCTGCCAGCTGAAGTCTGATGGTCGGATGTAACGCAATCAAGGCAGTCTTTTTTATTCACACTAGTAGCCTCATCGAGCAT
>NC_138317.1:46670000-46715000 GCF_965601325.2 Salmo salar
AGGTACTGTTCTATAGTAGGTAGTGTTCTATAGTAGACAGTGTTCTATAGTAGGTAGTGTTCTATAGTAGAGTGTGTTCTATAGTTGACAGTGTTCTATAGCAGACAGTGTTCTATAGTAGACAGTTTTCTATAGTAGACAGTTTTCTATAGTAGACAGTGTTCTATAGTAGACAGTGTTCTATAGTAGACAGTGTTCTATAGTAGACAGTTTTCTATAGTAGACAGTGTTGTATAGTAGACAGAAATCTATAGTAGACAGTGTTCTATAGTAGGTACTGTTCTGTTGTAGGTAGTGTTCTATAGTAGACAGTGTTCTATAGTAGGTAGTGTTCTATAGTTTACAGTGTTCTATAGCAGACAGTGTTCTATAGTAGACAGTGTTCAATAGTAGACATTGTTCTATAGTAGACAGTGTTCTATAGTAGGCAGTGTTCTATAGTAGGTAGTGTTCTATAGTAGACAGTGTTCTATAGTAGGTAGTGTTCTATAGTAGACAATTTTCTATAGTAGGCAGTGTTCAATAGTAGACAGTTTTCTATAGTAGACAGTGTTCTATAGTAGACAGTGTTCAATAGTAGACAGTTTTCTATAGTAGACAGTGTTCTATAGTAGGTAGTGTTCTATAGTTTACAGTGTTCTATAGCAGACAGTGTTCTATAGTAGACAGTGTTCAATAGTAGACATTGTTCTATAGTAGACAGTGTTCTATAGTAGGCAGTGTTCTATAGTAGGTAGTGTTCTATAGTAGGTAGTGTTCTATAGTAGGTAGTGTTCTATAGTAGGTAGTGTTCTATAGTAGACAGTGTTCTATAGTAGGCAGTGTTCTATAGTAGGTAGTGTTCTATAGTAGACAGTGTTCTATAGTAGGTAGTGTTCTATAGTAGGTAGTGTTCTATAGTAGACAGTGTTCTATAGTAGGTAGTGTTCTATAGTAGGTAGTGTTCTATAGTAGGTAGTGTTCTATAGTAGATAGTGTTCTATAGTAGGTAGTGTTCTATAGTAGGTAGTGTTCTATAGTAGGTAGTGTTCTATAGTAGACAGTGTTCTATAGTAGGTTGTGTTCTATAGTATGTAATGTTCTATAGTAGACAGTGTTCTATAGTAGGTAGTGTTCTATAGTAAGCAGTGTTCTATAGTAGACAGTGTTCTATAGTAGATAGTGTTCTATAGTATGTAATGTTCTATAGTAGACAGTGTTCTATAGTAGGTAGTGTTCTATAGTAAGCAGTGTTCTATAGTAGACAGTGTTCTATAGTAGGTAGTGTTCTATAGTAGACAGTGTTCTAAAGTAGACAGTGTTCTATAGTAGACAGTGTTTAATAGTAGACAGTGTTCTATAGTAGACAGTGTTCTATAGTAGGTACTGTTCTATAGTAGGTAGTGTTCTATAGTAGACAGTGTTCTATAGTAGACAGTGTTCTATAGTAGGTAGTGTTCTATAGTAGACAGTGTTCTATAGTAGGTAGTGTTCTATAGTAGGTAGTGTTCTATAGTAGGTAGTGTTCTATAGTAGGCAGTGTTCTATAGTAGGTAGTGTTCTATAGTAGGTAGTGTTCTATAGTAGACAGTGTTCTATAGTAGGTAGTGTTCTATAGTAGGTAGTGTTCTATAGTAGGTAGTGTTCTATAGTAGACAGTGTTCTATAGTAGGTAGTGTTCTATAGTAGACAGTGTTCTATAGTAGGTAGTGTTCTATAGTAGGTACTGTTCTATAGTAGGTAGTGTTCTATAGTAGACAGTGTTCTATAGTAGACAGTGTTCTATAGTAGGTAGTGTTCTATAGTAGACAGTGTTCTATAGTAGGTAGTGTTCTATAGTAGGTAGTGTTCTATAGTAGGTAGTGTTCTATAGTAGGCAGTGTTCTATAGTAGGTAGTGTTCTATAGTAGGTAGTGTTCTATAGTAGACAGTGTTCTATAGTAGGTAGTGTTCTATAGTAGGTAGTGTTCTATAGTAGGTAGTGTTCTATAGTAGACAGTGTTCTATAGTTGACAGTGTTCTATAGCAGACAGTGTTCTATAGTAGACAGTGTTCAATAGTAGACAGTTTTCTATAGTAGACAGTGTTCTATAGTAGACAGTGTTCTATAGTAGACAGTGTTCTATAGTAGACAGTGTTGTATAGTAGACAGAAATCTATAGTAGACAGTGTTCTATAGTAGGTACTGTTCTGTAGTAGGTAGTGTTCTATAGTAGACAGTGTTCTATAGTATGTAGTGTTCTATAGTAGACAGTGTTCTATAGTAGGTAGTGTTCTATAGTTTACAGTGTTCTATAGCAGACAGTGTTCTATAGTAGACAGTGTTCAATAGTAGACATTGTTCTATAGTAGACAGTGTTCTATAGTAGGCAGTGTTCTATAGTAGGTAGTGTTCTATAGTAGGTAGTGTTCTATAGTAGGTAGTGTTCTATAGTAGACAGTTTTCTATAGTAGGCAGTGTTCTATAGTAGGTAGTGTTCTATAGTAGGCAGTGTTCTATAGTAGGTAGTGTTCTATAGTAGGTAGTGTTCTATAGTAGGTAGTGTTCTATAGTAGACAGTGTTCTATAGTAGGTAGTGTTCTATAGTAGGTAGTGTTCTATAGTAGACAGTGTTCTATAGTAGGTTGTGTTCTATAGTAGGTAGTGTTCTATAGTAGGTAGTGTTCTATAGTAGACAGTGTTCTATAGTAGGCAGTGTTCTATAGTAGGTAGTGTTCTATAGTAGACAGTGTTCTATAGTAGGCAGTGTTCTATAGTAGGTAGTGTTCTATAGTAGATAGTGTTCTATAGTAGGTAGTGTTCTATAGTAGGTAGTGTTCTATAGTAGACAGTGTTCTATAGTAGGTAGTGTTCTATAGTAGACAGTGTTCTATAGTAGACAGTGTTCTATAGTAGATAATGTTCTATAGTAGGCAGTGTTCTATAGTAGGCAGTGTTCTACAGTAGGTAGTGTTCTATAGTAGACAGTGTTCTATAGTAGGTAGTGTTCTATAGTAGACAGTGTTCTATAGTTGACAGTGTTCTATAGCAGACAGTGTTCTATAGTAGACAGTGTTCAATAGTAGACAGTTTTCTATAGTAGACAGTGTTCTATAGTAGACAGTGTTCTATAGTAGAAAGTGTTCTATAGTAGACAGTGTTGTATAGTAGACAGAAATCTATAGTAGACAGTGTTCTATAGTAGGTAGTGTTCTATAAAAGGAAGTGTTCTATAGTAGGTACTGTTCTGTTGTAGGTAGTGTTCTATAGTAGACAGTGTTCTATAGTAGGTAGTGTTCTATAGTTGACAGTGTTCTATAGCAGACAGTGTTCTATAGTAGACAGTGTTCAATAGTAGACATTGTTCTATAGTAGACAGTGTTCTATAGTAGGCAGTGTTCTATAGTAGGTAGTGTTCTATAGTAGGTAGTGTTCTATAGTAGGTAGTGTTCTATAGTAGGTAGTGTTCTATAGTAGACAGTGTTCTATAGTAGGCAGTGTTCTATAGTAGGTAGTGTTCTATAGTAGGCAGTGTTCTATAGTAGGTAGTGTTCTATAGTAGGTAGTGTTCTATAGTAGGTAGTGTTCTATAGTAGACAGTGTTCTATAGTAGGTAGTGTTCTATAGTAGGTAGTGTTCTATAGTAGACAGTGTTCTATAGTAGGTAGTGTTCTATAGTAGGTAGTGTTCTATAGTAGGTAGTGTTCTATAGTAGGTAGTGTTCTATAGTAGGTAGTGTTCTATAGTAGGTAGTGTTCTATAGTAGACAGTGTTCTATAGTAGGTTGTGTTCTATAGTAGGTAGTGTTCTATAGTAGGTAGTGTTCTATAATAGGTAGTGTTCTATAGTAGACAGTGTTCTATAGTAGGCAGTGTTCTATAGTAGGTAGTGTTCTATAGTAGACAGTGTTCTATAGTAGGCAGTGTTCTATAGTAGGTAGTGTTCTATAGTAGATAGTGTTCTATAGTAGGTAGTGTTCTATAGTAGACAGTGTTCTATAGTAGGTAGTGTTCTATAGTAGACAGTGTTCTATAGTAGACAGTGTTCTATAGTAGATATTGTTCTATAGTAGGCAGTGTTCTATAGTAGGCAGTGTTCTACAGTAGGTAGTGTTCTATAGTAGACAGTGTTCTATAGTAGATAGTGTTCTATAGTAAGCAGTGTTCTATAGTAGACAGTGTTCTATAGTAGGTAGTGTTCTATAGTAAGCAGTGTTCTATAGTAGACAGTGTTCTATAGTAGGTAGTGTTCTATAGTAGACAGTGTTCTAAAGTAGACAGTGTTCTATAGTAGACAGTGTTCTATAGTAGACAGTGTTCTATAGTAGGTAGTGTTCTATAGTAGGTACTGTTCTATAGTAGGTAGTGTTCTATAGTAGACAGTGTTCTATAGTAGGTAGTGTTCTATAGTAGACAGTGTTCTATAGTTGACAGTGTTCTATAGCAGACAGTGTTCTATAGTAGACAGTGTTCAATAGTAGACAGTTTTCTATAGTAGACAGTGTTCTATAGGAGACAGTGTTCTATAGTAGACAGTGTTGCTATAGTAGACAGAAATCTATAGTAGACAGTGTTCTATAGTAGGTAGTGTTCTATAAAAGGAAGTGTTCTATAGTAGGTACTGTTCTGTTGTAGGTAGTGTTCTATAGTAGACAGTGTTCTATAGTAGGTAGTGTTCTATAGTTTACAGTGTTCTATAGCAGACAGTGTTCTATAGTAGACAGTGTTCAATAGTAGACATTGTTCTATAGTAGACAGTGTTCTATAGTAGGCAGTGTTCTATAGTAGGTAGTGTTCTATAGTAGGTAGTGTTCTATAGTAGGTAGTGTTCTATAGTAGGTAGTGTTCTATAGTAGACAGTGTTCTATAGTAGGCAGTGTTCTATAGTAGGTAGTGTTCTATAGTAGGCAGTGTTCTATAGTAGGTAGTGTTCTATAGTAGGTAGTGTTCTATAGTAGACAGTGTTCTATAGTAGGTAGTGTTCTATAGTAGGTAGTGTTCTATAGTAGACAGTGTTCTATAGTAGGTTGTGTTCTATAGTAGGTAGTGTTCTATAGTAGGTAGTGTTCTATAGTAGACAGTGTTCTATAGTAGGCAGTGTTCTATAGTAGGTAGTGTTCTATAGTAGACAGTGTTCTATAGTAGGCAGTGTTCTATAGTAGGTAGTGTTCTATAGTAGATAGTGTTCTATAGTAGGTAGTGTTCTATAGTAGACAGTGTTCTATAGTAGACAGTGTTCTATAGTAGATATTGTTCTATAGTAGGCAGTGTTCTATAGTAGGCAGTGTTCTACAGTAGGTAGTGTTCTATAGTAGACAGTGTTCTATAGTAGATAGTGTTCTATAGTAAGCAGTGTTCTATAGTAGACAGTGTTCTATAGTAGGTAGTGTTCTATAGTAAGCAGTGTTCTATAGTAGACAGTGTGCTATAGTAGGTAGTGTTCTATAGTAGACAGTGTTCTAAAGTAGACAGTGTTCTATAGTAGACAGTGTTCTATAGTAGACAGTGTTCTATAGTAGACAGTGTTCTATAGTAGGTAGTGTTCTATAGTAGGTACTGTTCTATAGTAGGTAGTGTTCTATAGTAGACAGTGTTCTATAGTAGGTAGTGTTCTATAGTAGACAGTGTTCTATAGTTGACAGTGTTCTATAGCAGACAGTGTTCTATAGTAGACAGTGTTCAATAGTAGACAGTTTTCTATAGTAGACAGTGTTCTATAGGAGACAGTGTTCTATAGTAGACAGTGTTCTATAGTAGACAGTGTTCTATAGTATGTAGTGTTCTATAGTAGACAGTGTTCTATAGTAGGTAGTGTTCTATAGTAGGTAGTGTTCTATAGTAGGTAGTGTTCTATAGTAGGTTGTGTTCTATAGTAGGTAGTGTTCTATAGTAGATAGTGTTCTATAGTAGACAGTGTTCTATAGTAGACAGTGTTCTATAGTAGACAGTGTTCTATAATAGACAGTGTTCTATAGTAGGTAGTGTTCTATAGTAGACAGTGTTCTATAGTAGGTAGTGTTCTATAGTAGATAGTGTTCTATAGTAGACAGTGTTCTATAGTAGACAGTGTTCTATAGTAGACAGTGTTCTATAGTAAACAGTGTTCTATTGTAGACAGTCTTCTATAGTAGACAGCGTTCTATAGTAGACAGCGTTCTATAGTAGGTAGCGTTCTATAGTAGGTAGTGTTCTATAGTAGACAGTGTTCTATAGTAGACAGTGTTCTATAGTAGACAGTGTTCTATAGTAGGTAGTGTTCTATAGTAGACAGTGTTCTATAGTAGACAGTGTTCTATAGTAGACAGTGTTCTATAGTAGACAGTGTTCTATAGTAGGTAGTGTTCTATAGTAGACAGTGTTCTATAGTAGGTAGTGTTCTATAGTAGGTAGTGTTCTATAGTAGACAGTGTTCTATAGTAGGTAGTGTTCTATAGTAGGCAGTGTTCTATAGTAGACAGTGTTCTATAGTAGGGAGTGTTCTATAGTAGACAGTGTTCTATAGTAGACAGTATTCTATAGTAGGTAGTGTTCTATAATAGACAGTGTTCTATAGTAGGTAGTGTTATATAGAAGTAGTGTTCTATAGTAGACAGTGTTCTATAGTAGACAGTGTTCTATAGTAGGTAGTGTTCTATAGTAGACAGTGTTCTATAATAGACAGTGTTCTATAGTAGGTAGTGTTCTATAGTAGGTAGTGTTCTATAGTAGACAGTGTTCTATAGTAGGTAGTTTTCTATAGTAGACAGTGTTCTATAGTAGACAGTGTTCTATAGTAGACAGTGTTCTATAGTAGGCAGTGTTCTATAGTAGGCAGTGTTCTATAGTAGGCAGTGTTCTATAGTAGACAGTGTTCTATAGTAGGTAGTGTTCTATAGTAGGTAGTGTTCTATAGTAGACAGTGTTCTATAGTAGACAGTGTTCTATAGTAGGTAGTGTTCTATAGTGGACAGTGTTCTATAGTAGGTAGTGTTATATAGTAGACAGTGTTCTATAGTAGACAGTGTTCTATAGTAGGTCGTGTTCTATAGTAGACAGTGTTCTATAGTAGACAGTGTTCTATAGTAGGTAGTGTTCTATAGTAGGCAGTGTTCTATAGTAGACAGTGTTCTATAGTAGACAGTGTTCTATAGTTGGCAGTGTTCTATAGTAGACAGTGTTCTATAGTAGACAGTGTTCTATAGTAGATAGTGTTCTATAGTAGACAGTGTTCTATAGTAGACAGTGTTCTATAATAGACAGTGTTCTATAGTAGGTAGTGTTCTATAGTAGACAGTGTTCTATAGTAGACAGTATTCTATAGTAGGTAGTGTTCTATAGCAGACAGTGTTCTATAGTAGGCAGTGTTCTATAGTAGGTAGTGTTCTATAGTAGACAGTGTTCTATAGTAGACAGTGTTCTATAGTAGGTAGTGTTCTATAGTAGACAGTGTTCTATAGTAGACAGTGTTCTATAGTAGACAGTGTTCTATAGTAGACAGTGTTCTATAGTAGGTAGTGTTCTATAGTAGACAGTGTTCTATAGTAGGTAGTGTTCTATAGTAGGTAGTGTTCTATAGTAGGTAGTGTACTATAGTAGACAGTGTTCTATAGTAGACAGTGTTCTATAGTAGGTAGTGTTCTATAGCAGACAGTGTTCTATTGTAGGCAGTGTTCTATAGTAGGTAGTGTTCTATAGTAGACAGTGTTCTATAGTAGACAGTGTTCTATAGTCGACAATGTTCTATAGTAGGTAGTGTTCTATAGTAGACAGTGTTCTATAGTAGACAGTGTTCTATAGTATGTAGTGTTCTATAATAGACAGTGTTCTATAGTAGGTAGTGTTCTATAGTAGACAGTGTTCTATAGTAGACAGTGTTCTATAGTAGACAGTGTTCTATAATAGACAGTGTTCTATAGTAGGTAGTGTTCTATAGTAGACAGTGTTCTATAGTAGGTAGTGTTCTATAGTAGGTAGTGTTCTATAGTAGGTAGTGTTCTATAGTAGGTTGTGTTCTATAGTAGGTAGTGTTCTATAGTAGATAGTGTTCTATAGTAGACAGTGTTCTATAGTAGGTAGTGTTCTATAGTAGGCAGTGTTCTATAGTAGGCAGTGTTCTATAGTAGGCAGTGTTCTATAGTAGGCAGTGTTCTATAGTAGACAGTGTTCTATAGTAGCCAGTGTTCTATAGTAGGCAGTGTTCTATAGTAGGCAGTGTTCTATAGTAGGCAGTGTTCTATAGTAGACAGTGTTCTATAGTAGGTAGTGTTCTATAGTAGACAGTGTTCTATAGTAGGTAGTGTTCTATAGTAGGTAGTGTTCTATAGTAGGTAGTGTTCTATAGTAGACAGTGTTCTATAGTAGACAGTGTTCTATAGTAGACAGTGTTCTATAGTAGGTAGTGTTCTATAGTAGGTAGTGTTCTATAGTAGGCAGTGTTCTATAGTAGGTAGTGTTCTATAGTAGACAGTGTTCTATAGTAGGCAGTGTTCTATAGTAGGTAGTGTTCTATAGTATGTAGTGTTCTATAATAGACAGTGTTCTATAGTAGGTAGTGTTCTATAGTAGACAGTGTTCTATAGTAGACAGTGTTCTATAGTAGACAGTGTTCTATAGTAGACAGTGTTCTATAGTAGGTAGTGTTCTATAGTAGACAGTGTTCTATAGTAGGTAGTGTTCTATAGTAGGTAGTGTTCTATAGTAGGTAGTGTTCTATAGTAGGTAGTGTTCTATAGTAGGTAGTGTTCTATAGTAGATAGTGTTCTATAGTAGACAGTGTTCTATAGTAGGTAGTGTTCTATAGTAGGTAGTGTTCTATAGTAGGCAGTGTTCTATAGTAGGTAGTGTTCTATAGTAGGCAGTGTTCTATAGTAGACAGTGTTCTATAGTAGGTAGTGTTCTATAGTAGGCAGTGTTCTATAGTAGACAGTGTTCTATAGTAGGCAGTGTTCTATAGTAGACAGTGTTCTATAGTAGGTAGTGTTCTATAGTAGACAGTGTTCTATAGTAGGCAGTGTTCTATAGTAGGCAGTGTTCTACAGTAGGTAGTGTTCTATAGTAGACAGTGTTCTATAGTAGATAGTGTTCTATAGTAAGCAGTGTTCTATAGTAGACAGTGTTCTATAGTAGGTAGTGTTCTATAGTAGGTAGTGTTCTATAGTAGACAGTGTTCTATAGTAGGTAGTGTTCTATAGTAGACAGTGTTCTATAGTAGGTAGTGTTCTATAGTAGGTAGTGTTCTATAGTAGACAGTGTTCTATAGTAGACAGTGTTCTATAGTAGACAGTGTTCTATAGTAGGTAGTGTTCTATAGTAGGTAGTGTTCTATAGTAGGCAGTGTTCTATAGTAGGTAGTGTTCTACAGTAGACAGTGTTCTATAGTAGGCAGTGTTCTATAGTAGGTAGTGTTCTATAGTAGGTAGTGTTCTATAGTAGGTAGTGTTCTATATTAGGTAGTGTTCTATAGCAGACAGTGTTCTATAGTAGGCAGTGTTCTATAGTAGGTAGTGTTCTATAGTAGACAGTGTTCTATAGTAGACAGTGTTCTATAGTAGGTAGTGTTCTATAGTAGACAGTGTTCTATAGTAGACAGTGTTCTATAGTAGACAGTGTTCTATAGTAGACAGTGTTCTACAGTAGGTAGTGTTCTACAGTAGGTAGTGTTCTACAGTAGACAGTGTTCTATAGTAGACAGTGTTCTATAGTAGACAGTGTTCTATAGTATGTAGTGTTCTATAATAGACAGTTTTCTATAGTAGGTAGTGTTCTATAGTAGGTTGTGTTCTATAGTAGGTAGTGTTCTATAGTAGACAGTGTTCTATAGTAGGTAGTGTTCTATAGTAGGTAGTGTTCTATAGTAGACAGTGTTCTATAATAGACAGTGTTCTATAGTAGGTAGTGTTCTATAGTAGGTAGTGTTCTATAGTAGACCGTGTTCTATAGTAGACAGTGTTCTATAGTAGACAGTGTTCTATAGTATGTAGTGTTCTATAATAGACAGTGTTCTATAGTAGACAGTGTTCTATAGTAGACAGTGTTCTATAGTAGGTAGTGTTCTATAGTAGGTAGTGTACTATAGTAGACAGTGTTCTATAGTAGACAGTGTTCTATAGTAGACAGTGTTCTATAGTAGGTAGTGTTCTATAGTAGGTAGTGTTCTATAGTAGGCAGTGTTCTATAGTAGGTAGTGTTCTACAGTAGACAGTGTTCTATAGTAGGCAGTGTTCTATAGTAGGTAGTGTTCTATAGTAGGTAGTGTTCTATAGTAGGTAGTGTTCTATAGTAGGTAGTGTTCTATAGTAGACAGTGTTCTATAGTAGGCAGTGTTCTATAGTAGGTAGTGTTCTATAGTAGACAGTGTTCTATAGTAGGTAGTGTTCTATAGTAGGTAGTGTTCTATAGTAGACAGTGTTCTATAGTAGACCGTGTTCTACAGTAGGTAGTGTTCTATAGTAGGTAGTGTTCTACAGTAGACAGTGTTCTATAGTAGACAGTGTTCTATAGTAGACAGTGTTCTATAGTATGTAGTGTTCTATAATAGACAGTTTTCTATAGTAGGTAGTGTTCTATAGTAGGTAGTGTTCTATAGTAGACAGTGTTCTATAGTAGGTAGTGTTCTATAGTAGGTAGTGTTCTATAGTAGACAGTGTTCTATAGTAGACAGTGTTCTATAGTAGGTAGTGTTCTATAGTAGACAGTGTTCTATAGTAGGTAGTGTTCTATAGTAGACAGTGTTCTATAGTAGACAGTGTTCTATAATAGACAGTGTTCTATAGTAGGTAGTGTTCTATAGTAGACAGTGTTCTATAGTAGGTAGTGTTCTATAGTAGGTAGTGTTCTATAGTAGACAGTGTTCTATAGTAGACCGTGTTCTACAGTAGGTAGTGTTCTATAGTAGGTAGTGTTCTACAGTAGACAGTGTTCTATAGTAGACAGTGTTCTATAGTAGACAGTGTTCTATAGTATGTAGTGTTCTATAATAGACAGTTTTCTATAGTAGGTAGTGTTCTATAGTAGACAGTGTTCTATAGTAGACCGTGTTCTACAGTAGGTAGTGTTCTACAGTAGGTAGTGTTCTACAGTAGACAGTGTTCTATAGTAGACAGTGTTCTATAGTAGGTAGTGTTCTATAGTAGGTAGTGTTCTATAGTAGACAGTGTTCTATAGTAGGTAGTGTTCTATAGTAGGTAGTGTTCTATAGTAGGCAGTGTTCTATAGTAGGTAGTGTTCTATAGTAGGTAGTGTTCTATAGTAGGTAGTGTTCTATAGTAGGTAGTGTTCTATAGTAGACAGTGTTCTATAGTAGACAGTGTTCTATAGTAGGTAGTGTTCTATAGTAGGTAGTGTACTATAGTAGACAGTGTTCTATAGTAGACAGTGTTCTATAGTAGACAGTGTTCTATAGTAGGTAGTGTTCTATAGTAGACAGTGTTCTATAGTAGACAGTGTTCTATAGTAGACAGTGTTCTATAGTAGGTAGTGTTCTATAGTAGGTAGTGTTCTATAGCAGACAGTGTTCTATTGTAGGCAGTGTTCTATAGTAGGTAGTGTTCTATAGTAGACAGTGTTCTATAGTAGACAGTGTTCTATAGTAGGTAGTGTTCTATAGTAGGTAGTGTTCTATAGTAGACAGTGTTCTATAGTAGACCGTGTTCTACAGTAGGTAGTGTTCTATAGTAGGTAGTGTTCTACAGTAGGTAGTGTTCTATAGTAGACAGTGTTCTATAGTAGACCGTGTTCTACAGTAGGTAGTGTTCTACAGTAGGTAGTGTTCTACAGTAGACAGTGTTCTATAGTAGACAGTGTTCTATAGTAGGTAGTGTTCTATAGTAGGTAGTGTTCTATAGTAGGTGTGTTCTATAGTAGGTAGTGTTCTATAGTAGGTAGTGTTCTATAGTAGGTAGTGTTCTATAGTAGACAGTGTTCTATAGTAGACAGTGTTCTATAGTAGGCAGTGTTCTATAGTAGACAGTGTTCTATAGTAGGTAGTGTTCTATAGTAGACAGTGTTCTATAGTAGACAGTGTTCTATAGTAGACAGTGTTCTATAGTAGGCAGTGTTCTATAGTAGACAGTGTTCTATAGTAGGCAGTGTTCTATAGTAGGTAGTGTTCTATAGTAGACAGTGTTCTATAGTAGACAGTGTTCTATAGTAGGCAGTGTTCTATAGTAGACAGTGTTCTATAGTAGGCAGTGTTCTATAGTAGACAGTGTTCTATAGTAGGTAGTGTTCTATAGTAGACAGTGTTCTATAGTAGACAGTGTTCTATAGTAGACAGTGTTCTATAGTAGGCAGTGTTCTATAGTAGACAGTGTTCTATAGTAGACAGTGTTCTATAGTAGACAGTGTTCTATAGTATGTAGTGTTCTATAATAGACAGTGTTCTATAGTAGGTAGTGTTCTATAGTAGACAGTGTTCTATAGTAGACAGTGTTCTATAGTAGACAGTGTTCTATAATAGACAGTGTTCTATAGTAGGTAGTGTTCTATAGTAGACAGTGTTCTATAGTAGGTAGTGTTCTATAGTAGGTAGTGTTCTATAGTAGGTAGTGTTCTATAGTAGGTTGTGTTCTATAGTAGGTAGTGTTCTATAGTAGATAGTGTTCTATAGTAGGTAGTGTTCTATAGTAGGTAGTGTTCTATAGTAGGCAGTGTTCTATAGTAGGCAGTGTTCTATAGTAGGCAGTGTTCTATAGTAGACAGTGTTCTATAGTAGCCAGTGTTCTATAGTAGGCAGTGTTCTATAGTAGACAGTGTTCTATAGTAGGCAGTGTTCTATAGTAGACAGTGTTCTATAGTAGGTAGTGTTCTATAGTAGACAGTGTTCTATAGTAGGTAGTGTTCTATAGTAGGTAGTGTTCTATAGTAGGTAGTGTTCTATAGTAGACAGTGTTCTATAGTAGACAGTGTTCTATAGTAGACAGTGTTCTATAGTAGACAGTGTTCTATAGTAGACAGTGTTCTATAGTAGACAGTGTTCTATAGTAGACAGTGTTCTATAGTAGGTAGTGTTCTATAGTAGGTAGTGTTCTATAGCAGACAGTGTTTATGTAGGCAGTGTTCTATAGTAGGTAGTGTTCTATAGTAGACGTGTTCTATAGTAGACAGTGTTCTATAGTAGGTAGTGTTCTATAGTAGGTAGTGTTCTATAGTAGACAGTGTTCTATAGTAGACAGTGTTCTATAGTAGGTAGTGTTCTATAGTAGGCAGTGTTCTATAGTAGGTAGTGTTCTATAGTAGACAGTGTTCTATAGTAGACAGTGTTCTATAGTAGGTAGTGTTCTATAGTAGGTAGTGTTCTATAGTAGACAGTGTTCTATAGTAGACAGTGTTCTATAGTAGGTAGTGTTCTATAGTAGGCAGTGTTCTATAGTAGGCAGTGTTCTATAGTAGGTTGTGTTCTATAGTAGGTAGTGTTCTATAGTAGGTAGTGTTCTATAGTAGACAGTGTTCTATAGTAGACAGTGTTCTATAGTAGGCAGTGTTCTATAGTAGACAGTGTTCTATAGTAGGTAGTGTTCTATAGTAGACAGTGTTCTATAGTAGACAGTGTTCTATAGTAGACAGTGTTCTATAGTAGGCAGTGTTCTATAGTAGACAGTGTTCTATAGTAGGTAGTGTTCTATAGTAGACAGTGTTCTATAGTAGACAGTGTTCTATAGTAGACAGTGTTCTATAGTAGGCAGTGTTCTATAGTAGACAGTGTTCTATAGTAGGCAGTGTTCTATAGTAGACAGTGTTCTATAGTAGGTAGTGTTCTATAGTAGACAGTGTTCTATAGTAGACAGTGTTCTATAGTAGACAGTGTTCTATAGTAGGCAGTGTTCTATAGTAGACAGTGTTCTATAGTAGACAGTGTTCTATAGTAGACAGTGTTCTATAGTATGTAGTGTTCTATAATAGACAGTGTTCTATAGTAGGTAGTGTTCTATAGTAGACAGTGTTCTATAGTAGACAGTGTTCTGTAGTAGACAGTGTTCTATAATAGACAGTGTTCTATAGTAGGTAGTGTTCTATAGTAGACAGTGTTCTATAGTAGGTAGTGTTCTATAGTAGGTAGTGTTCTATAGTAGGTAGTGTTCTATAGTAGGTAGTGTTCTATAGTAGGTAGTGTTCTATAGTAGACAGTGTTCTATAGTAGACAGTGTTCTATAGTAGGTAGTGTTCTATAGTAGGCAGTGTTCTATAGTAGACAGTGTTCTATAGTAGGCAGTGTTCTATAGTAGACAGTGTTCTATAGTAGCCAGTGTTCTATAGTAGGCAGTGTTCTATAGTAGGCAGTGTTCTATAGTAGGCAGTGTTCTATAGTAGACAGTGTTCTATAGTAGGTAGTGTTCTATAGTAGACAGTGTTCTATAGTAGGTAGTGTTCTATAGTAGGTAGTGTTCTATAGTAGGTAGTGTTCTATAGTAGACAGTGTTCTATAGTAGACAGTGTTCTATAGTAGACAGTGTTCTATAGTAGGTAGTGTTCTATAGTAGGTAGTGTTCTATAGTAGGCAGTGTTCTATAGTAGGTAGTGTTCTACAGTAGACAGTGTTCTATAGTAGGCAGTGTTCTATAGTAGGTAGTGTTCTATAGTAGGTAGTGTTCTATAGTAGGTAGTGTTCTATATTAGGTAGTGTTCTATAGCAGACAGTGTTCTATTGTAGGCAGTGTTCTATAGTAGGTAGTGTTCTATAGTAGACCGTGTTCTATAGCAGACAGTGTTCTATAGTAGGTAGTGTTCTATAGCAGACAGTGTTCTATAGTAGGCAGTGTTCTATAGTAGACAGTGTTCTATAGTAGACCGTGTTCTACAGTAGGTAGTGTTCTATAGTAGGTAGTGTTCTATAGTAGACAGTGTTCTATAGTAGACAGTGTTCTATAGTAGACAGTGTTCTATAGTAGGTAGTGTTCTATAGTAGACAGTGTTCTATAGTAGGTAGTGTTCTATAGTAGGTAGTGTTCTATAGTAGGCAGTGTTCTATAGTAGACAGTGTTCTATAGTAGACAGTGTTCTATAGTAGGCAGTGTTCTATAGTAGACAGTGTTCTATAGTAGGTAGTGTTCTATAGTAGGTAGTGTTCTATAGTAGACAGTGTTCTATAGTAGACAGTGTTCTATAGTAGGTAGTGTTCTATAGTAGACAGTGTTCTATAGTAGACAGTGTTCTATAGTATGTAGTGTTCTATAATAGACAGTGTTCTATAGTAGACAGTGTTCTATAGTAGACAGTGTTCTATAGTAGGTAGTGTTCTATAGTAGGTAGTGTACTATAGTAGACAGTGTTCTATAGTAGACAGTGTTCTATAGTAGACAGTGTTCTATAGTAGGTAGTGTTCTATAGTAGGTAGTGTTCTATAGTAGGCAGTGTTCTATAGTAGGTAGTGTTCTACAGTAGACAGTGTTCTATAGTAGGCAGTGTTCTATAGTAGGTAGTGTTCTATAGTAGGTAGTGTTCTATAGTAGGTAGTGTTCTATATTAGGTAGTGTTCTATAGCAGACAGTGTTCTATTGTAGGCAGTGTTCTATAGTAGGTAGTGTTCTATAGTAGACTGTGTTCTATAGTAGACAGTGTTCTATAGTAGGTAGTGTTCTATAGTAGGTAGTGTTCTATAGTAGACAGTGTTCTATAGTAGACCGTGTTCTACAGTAGGTAGTGTTCTATAGTAGGTAGTGTTCTACAGTAGACAGTGTTCTATAGTAGACAGTGTTCTATAGTAGACAGTGTTCTATAGTATGTAGTGTTCTATAATAGACAGTTTTCTATAGTAGGTAGTGTTCTATAGTAGACAGTGTTCTATAGTAGACCGTGTTCTACAGTAGGTAGTGTTCTACAGTAGGTAGTGTTCTACAGTAGACAGTGTTCTATAGTAGACAGTGTTCTATAGTATGTAGTGTTCTATAGTAGGTAGTGTTCTATAGTAGACAGTGTTCTATAGTAGGTAGTGTTCTATAGTAGGTAGTGTTCTATAGTAGGTTGTGTTCTATAGTAGGTAGTGTTCTATAGTAGGTAGTGTTCTATAGTAGGTAGTGTTCTATAGTAGACAGTGTTCTATAGTAGACAGTGTTCTATAGTAGACAGTGTTCTATAGTAGGTAGTGTTCTATAGTAGGTAGTGTACTATAGTAGACAGTGTTCTATAGTAGACAGTGTTCTATAGTAGACAGTGTTCTATAGTAGGTAGTGTTCTATAGTAGACAGTGTTCTATAGTAGACAGTGTTCTATAGTAGACAGTGTTCTATAGTAGGTAGTGTTCTATAGTAGGTAGTGTTCTATAGCAGACAGTGTTCTATAGTAGGCAGTGTTCTATAGTAGGTAGTGTTCTATAGTAGACAGTGTTCTATAGTAGACAGTGTTCTATAGTAGGTAGTGTTCTATAGTAGGTAGTGTTCTATAGTAGACAGTGTTCTATAGTAGACAGTGTTCTATAGTAGGTAGTGTTCTATAGTAGGTAGTGTTCTACAGTAGGTAGTGTTCTTGTAGCAGTGTTCTATAGTAGACAGTGTTCTACAGTAGGTAGTGTTCTATAGGTAGTGTTCTATAGTAGACAGTGTTCTATAGTAGACAGTGTTCTATAGTAGGTAGTGTTCTATAGTAGGTAGTGTTCTATAGTAGGTAGTGTTCTATAGTAGGTAGTGTTCTATAGTAGGTAGTGTTCTATAGTAGGTAGTGTTCTATAGTAGGTAGTGTTCTATAGTAGACAGTGTTCTATAGTAGACAGTGTTCTATAGTAGGCAGTGTTCTATAGTAGACAGTGTTCTATAGTAGGTAGTGTTCTATAGTAGACAGTGTTCTATAGTAGACAGTGTTCTATAGTAGACAGTGTTCTATAGTAGACAGTGTTCTATAGTAGACAGTGTTCTATAGTAGGTAGTGTTCTATAGTAGACAGTGTTCTATAGTAGACAGTGTTCTATAGTAGACAGTGTTCTATAGTAGGCAGTGTTCTATAGTAGACAGTGTTCTATAGTAGGCAGTGTTCTATAGTAGACAGTGTTCTATAGTAGGTAGTGTTCTATAGTAGACAGTGTTCTATAGTAGACAGTGTTCTATAGTAGACAGTGTTCTATAGTAGGCAGTGTTCTATAGTAGACAGTGTTCTATAGTAGACAGTGTTCTATAGTAGACAGTGTTCTATAGTATGTAGTGTTCTATAATAGACAGTGTTCTATAGTAGGTAGTGTTCTATAGTAGACAGTGTTCTATAGTAGACAGTGTTCTATAGTAGATAGTGTTCTATAGTAGGCAGTGTTCTATAGTAGACAGTGTTCTATAGTAGGGAGTGTTCTATAGTAGACAGTGTTCTATAATAGACAGTGTTCTATAGTAGGTAGTGTTCTACAGTAGGTAGTGTTCTATAGTAGACAGTGTTCTATAGTAGACCGTGTTCTACAGTAGGTAGTGTTCTACAGTAGGTAGTGTTCTACAGTAGACAGTGTTCTATAGTAGACAGTGTTCTATAGTAGGTAGTGTTCTATAGTAGGTAGTGTTCTATAGTAGGTAGTGTTCTATAGTAGGTAGTGTTCTATAGTAGGTAGTGTTCTATAGTAGACAGTGTTCTATAGTAGACAGTGTTCTATAGTAGGCAGTGTTCTATAGTAGACAGTGTTCTATAGTAGGTAGTGTTCTATAGTAGACAGTGTTCTATAGTAGACAGTGTTCTATAGTAGACAGTGTTCTATAGTAGGCAGTGTTCTATAGTAGACAGTGTTCTATAGTAGGTAGTGTTCTATAGTAGACAGTGTTCTATAGTAGACAGTGTTCTATAGTAGACAGTGTTCTATAGTAGGCAGTGTTCTATAGTAGACAGTGTTCTATAGTAGGCAGTGTTCTATAGTAGACAGTGTTCTATAGTAGGTAGTGTTCTATAGTAGACAGTGTTCTATAGTAGACAGTGTTCTATAGTAGACAGTGTTCTATAGTAGGCAGTGTTCTATAGTAGACAGTGTTCTATAGTAGACAGTGTTCTATAGTAGACAGTGTTCTATAGTATGTAGTGTTCTATAATAGACAGTGTTCTATAGTAGGTAGTGTTCTATAGTAGACAGTGTTCTATAGTAGACAGTGTTCTATAGTAGACAGTGTTCTATAATAGACAGTGTTCTATAGTAGGTAGTGTTCTATAGTAGACAGTGTTCTATAGTAGGTAGTGTTCTATAGTAGGTAGTGTTCTATAGTAGGTAGTGTTCTATAGTAGGTAGTGTTCTATAGTAGGTAGTGTTCTATAGTAGGTAGTGTTCTATAGTAGGTAGTGTTCTATAGTAGGTAGTGTTCTATAGTAGACAGTGTTCTATAGTAGACAGTGTTCTATAGTAGGCAGTGTTCTATAGTAGACAGTGTTCTATAGTAGGTAGTGTTCTATAGTAGACAGTGTTCTATAGTAGGCAGTGTTCTATAGTAGACAGTGTTCTATAGTAGACAGTGTTCTATAGTAGACAGTGTTCTATAGTATGTAGTGTTCTATAATAGACAGTGTTCTATAGTAGGTAGTGTTCTATAGTAGACAGTGTTCTATAGTAGACAGTGTTCTGTAGTAGACAGTGTTCTATAATAGACAGTGTTCTATAGTAGGTAGTGTTCTATAGTAGACAGTGTTCTATAGTAGGTAGTGTTCTATAGTAGGTAGTGTTCTATAGTAGGTAGTGTTCTATAGTAGGTTGTGTTCTATAGTAGGTAGTGTTCTATAGTAGATAGTGTTCTATAGTAGACAGTGTTCTATAGTAGGTAGTGTTCTATAGTAGGCAGTGTTCTATAGTAGGCAGTGTTCTATAGTAGGCAGTGTTCTATAGTAGACAGTGTTCTATAGTAGCCAGTGTTCTATAGTAGGCAGTGTTCTATAGTAGGCAGTGTTCTATAGTAGGCAGTGTTCTATAGTAGACAGTGTTCTATAGTAGGTAGTGTTCTATAGTAGACAGTGTTCTATAGTAGGTAGTGTTCTATAGTAGGTAGTGTTCTATAGTAGGTAGTGTACTATAGTAGACAGTGTTCTATAGTAGACAGTGTTCTATAGTAGACAGTGTTCTATAGTAGGTAGTGTTCTATAGTAGGTAGTGTTCTATAGTAGGCAGTGTTCTATAGTAGGTAGTGTTCTACAGTAGACAGTGTTCTATAGTAGGCAGTGTTCTATAGTAGGTAGTGTTCTATAGTAGGTAGTGTTCTATAGTAGGTAGTGTTCTATATTAGGTAGTGTTCTATAGCAGACAGTGTTCTATTGTAGGCAGTGTTCTATAGTAGGTAGTGTTCTATAGTAGACCGTGTTCTATAGCAGACAGTGTTCTATAGTAGGTAGTGTTCTATAGCAGACAGTGTTCTATTGTAGGCAGTGTTCTATAGTAGACAGTGTTCTATAGTAGACCGTGTTCTACAGTAGGTAGTGTTCTACAGTAGGTAGTGTTCTACAGTAGACAGTGTTCTATAGTAGACAGTGTTCTATAGTAGACAGTGTTCTATAGTAGATAGTGTTCTATAGTAGGCAGTGTTCTATAGTAGACAGTGTTCTATAGTAGGGAGTGTTCTATAGTAGACAGTGTTCTATAGTAGACAGTGTTCTATAGTAGGTAGTGTTCTACAGTAGGTAGTGTTCTATAGTAGACAGTGTTCTATAGTAGATATTGTTCTATAGTAGGCAGTGTTCTATAGTAGGCAGTGTTCTATAGTAGGTAGTGTTCTATAGTAGGTAGTGTTCTATAGTAGGTAGTGTTCTATAGTAGGTTGTGTTCTATAGTAGGTAGTGTTCTATAGTAGACAGTGTTCTATAGTAGACAGTGTTCTATAGTAGGCAGTGTTCTATAGTAGACAGTGTTCTATAGTAGGTAGTGTTCTATAGTAGACAGTGTTCTATAGTAGACAGTGTTCTATAGTAGACAGTGTTCTATAGTAGGCAGTGTTCTATAGTAGACAGTGTTCTATAGTAGGCAGTGTTCTATAGTAGACAGTGTTCTATAGTAGACAGTGTTCTATAGTAGGCAGTGTTCTATAGTAGACAGTGTTCTATAGTAGGCAGTGTTCTATAGTAGACAGTGTTCTATAGTAGGTAGTGTTCTATAGTAGACAGTGTTCTATAGTAGACAGTGTTCTATAGTAGACAGTGTTCTATAGTAGGCAGTGTTCTATAGTAGACAGTGTTCTATAGTAGACAGTGTTCTATAGTAGACAGTGTTCTATAGTATGTAGTGTTCTATAGTAGACAGTGTTCTATAGTAGGTAGTGTTCTATAGTAGACAGTGTTCTATAGTAGACAGTGTTCTATAGTAGACAGTGTTCTATAATAGACAGTGTTCTATAGTAGGTAGTGTTCTATAGTAGACAGTGTTCTATAGTAGGTAGTGTTCTATAGTAGGTAGTGTTCTATAGTAGGTAGTGTTCTATAGTAGGTAGTGTTCTATAGTAGGTAGTGTTCTATAGTAGGTTGTGTTCTATAGTAGGTAGTGTTCTATAGTAGGTAGTGTTCTATAGTAGACAGTGTTCTATAGTAGACAGTGTTCTATAGTAGGCAGTGTTCTATAGTAGACAGTGTTCTATAGTAGGTAGTGTTCTATAGTAGACAGTGTTCTATAGTAGGCAGTGTTCTATAGTAGACAGTGTTCTATAGTAGACAGTGTTCTATAGTAGACAGTGTTCTATAGTATGTAGTGTTCTATAATAGACAGTGTTCTATAGTAGGTAGTGTTCTATAGTAGACAGTGTTCTATAGTAGACAGTGTTCTGTAGTAGACAGTGTTCTCTAATAGACAGTGTTCTATAGTAGGTAGTGTTCTATAGTAGACAGTGTTCTATAGTAGGTAGTGTTCTATAGTAGGTAGTGTTCTATAGTAGGTAGTGTTCTATAGTAGGTTGTGTTCTATAGTAGGTAGTGTTCTATAGTAGATAGTGTTCTATAGTAGACAGTGTTCTATAGTAGGTAGTGTTCTATAGTAGGCAGTGTTCTATAGTAGGCAGTGTTCTATAGTAGGCAGTGTTCTATAGTAGACAGTGTTCTATAGTAGGCAGTGTTCTATAGTAGGCAGTGTTCTATAGTAGGCAGTGTTCTATAGTAGACAGTGTTCTATAGTAGGTAGTGTTCTATAGTAGACAGTGTTCTATAGTAGGTAGTGTTCTATAGTAGGTAGTGTTCTATAGTAGGTAGTGTACTATAGTAGACAGTGTTCTATAGTAGACAGTGTTCTATAGTAGACAGTGTTCTATAGTAGGTAGTGTTCTATAGTAGGTAGTGTTCTATAGTAGGCAGTGTTCTATAGTAGGTAGTGTTCTACAGTAGACAGTGTTCTATAGTAGGCAGTGTTCTATAGTAGGTAGTGTTCTATAGTAGGTAGTGTTCTATAGTAGGTAGTGTTCTATATTAGGTAGTGTTCTATAGCAGACAGTGTTCTATTGTAGGCAGTGTTCTATAGTAGGTAGTGTTCTATAGTAGACCGTGTTCTATAGCAGACAGTGTTCTATAGTAGGTAGTGTTCTATAGCAGACAGTGTTCTATTGTAGGCAGTGTTCTATAGTAGACAGTGTTCTATAGTAGACCGTGTTCTACAGTAGGTAGTGTTCTACAGTAGGTAGTGTTCTACAGTAGACAGTGTTCTATAGTAGACAGTGTTCTATAGTAGACAGTGTTCTATAGTAGGTAGTGTTCTATAGTAGGTAGTGTTCTATAGTAGACAGTTTTCTATAGTAGGTAGTGTTCTATAGTAGGTAGTGTTCTATAGTAGACAGTGTTCTATAGTAGACAGTGTTCTATAGTAGACAGTGTTCTATAGTAGGTAGTGTTCTATAGTAGACAGTGTTCTATAGTAGGTAGTGTTCTATAGTAGGTAGTGTTCTATAGTAGACAGTGTTCTATAGTAGACAGTGTTCTATAGTAGGTAGTGTTCTATAGTAGACAGTGTTCTATAGTAGACAGTGTTCTATAGTATGTAGTGTTCTATAATAGACAGTGTTCTATAGTAGACAGTGTTCTATAGTAGACAGTGTTCTATAGTAGACAGTGTTCTATAGTAGACAGTGTTCTATAGTAGACAGTGTTCTATAGTAGACAGTGTTCTATAGTAGACAGTGTTCTATAGTAGGTAGTGTTCTATAGTAGGTAGTGTACTATAGTAGACAGTGTTCTATAGTAGACAGTGTTCTATAGTAGACAGTGTTCTATAGTAGGTAGTGTTCTATAGTAGGTAGTGTTCTATAGTAGGCAGTGTTCTATAGTAGGTAGTGTTCTACAGTAGACAGTGTTCTATAGTAGGCAGTGTTCTATAGTAGGTAGTGTTCTATAGTAGGCAGTGTTCTATAGTAGGTAGTGTTCTATATTAGGTAGTGTTCTATAGCAGACAGTGTTGTATTGTAGGCAGTGTTCTATAGTAGGTAGTGTTCTATAGTAGACTGTGTTCTATAGTAGACAGTGTTCTATAGTAGGTAGTGTTCTATAGTAGGTAGTGTTCTATAGTAGACAGTGTTCTATAGTAGACCGTGTTCTACAGTAGGTAGTGTTCTATAGTAGGTAGTGTTCTACAGTAGACAGTGTTCTATAGTAGACAGTGTTCTATAGTAGACAGTGTTCTATAGTAGGTAGTGTTCTATAGTAGACAGTGTTCTATAGTAGGTAGTGTTCTATAGTAGACAGTGTTCTATAGTAGACCGTGTTCTACAGTAGGTAGTGTTCTACAGTAGGTAGTGTTCTACAGTAGACAGTGTTCTATAGTAGACAGTGTTCTATAGTAGGTAGTGTTCTATAGTAGGTAGTGTTCTATAGTAGACAGTGTTCTATAGTAGGTAGTGTTCTATAGTAGGTAGTGTTCTATAGTAGGTAGTGTTCTATAGTAGGTAGTGTTCTATAGTAGGTAGTGTTCTATAGTAGGTAGTGTTCTATAGTAGACAGTGTTCTATAGTAGACAGTGTTCTATAGTAGACAGTGTTCTATAGTAGGTAGTGTTCTATAGTAGGTAGTGTTCTATAGTAGACAGTGTTCTATAGTAGACAGTGTTCTATAGTAGACAGTGTTCTATAGTTGACAGTGTTCTATAGCAGACAGTGTTCTATAGTAGACAGTGTTCAATAGTAGACAGTTTTCTATAGTAGGTAGTGTTCTATAGTAGGTAGTGTTCTATAGTAGACAGTGTTCTATAGTAGACAGTGTTCTATAGTAGGTAGTGTTCTATAGTAGGTAGTGTTCTATAGTAGGTAGTGTTCTATAGTAGACAGTGTTCTATAGTAGACCGTGTTCTACAGTAGGTAGTGTTCTACAGTAGGTAGTGTTCTACAGTAGACAGTGTTCTATAGTAGACAGTGTTCTATAGTAGGTCAGTGTTCAATAGCAGGCAGTGTTCTATAGTAGGCAGTGTTCTATAGTAGGCAGTGTTCTATAGTAGGTAGTGTTCTATAGTAGGTAGTGTTCTATAGTAGGTAGTGTTCTATAGTAGGCAGTGTTCTATAGTAGACAGTGTTCTATAGTAGGCAGTGTTCTATAGTAGACAGTGTTCTATAGTAGGTAGTGTTCTATAGTAGACAGTGTTCTATAGTAGACAGTGTTCTATAGTAGACAGTGTTCTATAGTAGGCAGTGTTCTATAGTAGACAGTGTTCTATAGTAGGTAGTGTTCTATAGTAGACAGTGTTCTATAGTAGACAGTGTTCTATAGTAGACAGTGTTCTATAGTAGGCAGTGTTCTATAGTAGACAGTGTTCTATAGTAGGCAGTGTTCTATAGTAGACAGTGTTCTATAGTAGGTAGTGTTCTATAGTAGACAGTGTTCTATAGTAGACAGTGTTCTATAGTAGACAGTGTTCTATAGTAGGCAGTGTTCTATAGTAGACAGTGTTCTATAGTAGACAGTGTTCTATAGTAGACAGTGTTCTATAGTATGTAGTGTTCTATAATAGACAGTGTTCTATAGTAGGTAGTGTTCTATAGTAGACAGTGTTCTATAGTAGACAGTGTTCTATAGTAGATAGTGTTCTATAGTAGGCAGTGTTCTATAGTAGGTAGTGTTCTATAGTAGACAGTGTTCTATAGTAGACAGTGTTCTATAGTAGGTAGTGTTCTATAGTAGATAGTGTTCTATAGTAGGTAGTGTTCTATAGTAGACAGTGTTCTATAGTAGGTAGTGTTCTATAGTAGACAGTGTTCTATAGTAGGTAGTGTTCTATAGTAGACAGTGTTCTATAGTAGACAGTGTTCTATAGTAGACAGTGTTCTATAGTAGACAGTGTTCTATAGTAGGTAGTGTTCTATAGTAGGCAGTGTTCTATAGTAGGTAGTGTTCTATAGTAGGTTGTGTTCTATAGTAGGTAGTGTTCTATAGTAGACAGTGTTCTATAGTAGACAGTGTTCTATAGTAGACAGTGTTCTATAGTAGACATTGTTCTATAGTAGACAGTGTTCTATAGTAGACAGTGTTCTATAGTAGGTAGTGTTCTATAGTAGACAGTGTTCTATAGTAGGTAGTGTTCTATAATAGGTAGTGTTCTATAGTAGGTAGTGTTCTATAGTAGGCAGTGTTCTATAGTAGACAGTGTTCTATAGTAGACAGTGTTCTATAGTAGGACAGTGTTCTATAATAGGCAGTGTTCTATAGTAGGTAGTGTTCTATAGTAGGCAGTGTTCTATAGTAGGTAGTGTTCTATAGTAGGTAGTGTTCTATAGTAGGTAGTGTTCTATAGTAGACAGTGTTCTATAGTAGGTAGTGTTCTATAGTAGGTAGTGTTCTATAGTAGGTAGTGTTCTATAGCAGACAGTGTTCTATAGTAGACAGTGTTCTATGTTCCAGGAGTACCTAAAACTAAGTACATATTATATTTACTGGAATGATCAGTGTTCTTCTGCTACGTTAACAGGCAGGCTCTCAACTAGTATTTCTATAGTAGTTCCAGTAACTTCTATAGTAGCTTCTTTGTGTTCTATAGTAGGTAGTGTTCTATAGTAGGTAGTGTTCTATAGTAGGTAGTGTTCTATAGTAGGTAGTGTTCTATAGTAGGTAGTGTTCTATAGTAGGTAGTGTTCTATAGTAGGCAGTGTTCTATAGTAGGCAGTGTTCTATAATAGGTAGTGTTCTATAGTAGGTAGTGTTCTATAGTAGGTAGTGTTCTATAGCAGACAGTGTTCTATAGTAGACAGTGTTCTATGTTCCAGGAGTACCTAAAACTAAGTACATATTATATTTACTGGAATGATCATTGTTCTTCTGCTACGTTAACAGACAGGCTCTCAACTTATTAATTTCCAAATACATAAACTTCTTTGTGATTCACTCCACAGGTTGTACGTGAAAAAGACAACTTTGAATTAAGAAGAACTACTCAAAACACTACCGAGATTTTAATGTACTTCACCACTCCCCAACTCCTTTAATTGGATCGATAAAATACTTACGAATTATGACAAACAGCCTCTGCTAAACTAATTCAGTTTTTATCTGTTATTCCTGGAACTATTGATACATTGATTACAAACAGTCTTTATTCCCTTCTGACCAGTCTCATTTTGACTACTTTGGTCCAAAGTGGTGCACTACTAAGGGAATAAACTATTGGCACACAGCAGACAGGAGACAGACAGGACACAGCAGACAGGATCCAGACAGGCCACAGCAGACCAGATCCAGACAGGACACAGCAGACAGGAGCAGGACAGGCCACAGCAGACAGGAACCAGACAGGACACAGCAGACAGGAGCCAGACAGGACACAGCAGACAGGAGCCAGACAGGCCACAGCAGACAGGAACCAGACAGGACACAGCAGACAGGAGCCAGACAGGCCACAGCAGACAGGAGCCAGACAGGACACAGCAGACAGGAGCCAGACAGGCCACAGCAGACAGGAGCCAGACAGGACACAGCAGACAGGAGCCAGACAGGCCACAGCAGACAGGATCCAGACAGGCCACAGCAGACAGGAGCCAGACAGGATCCAGACAGGCTACAGCAGACAGGAGCCAGACAGGATCCAGACAGGCTACAGCAGACAGGAACCAGACAGGACACAGCAGACAGGAGCAGGACAGGCCACAGCAGACAGGAGCCAGACAGGACACAGCAGACAGGAGCAGGACAGGCCACAGCAGACAGGAGCAGGACAGGCCACAGCAGACAGGAGCAGGACAGGACACAGCAGACAGGAGCAGGACAGGCCACAGCAGACAGGAACCAGACAGGACACAGCAGACAGGAGCCAGACAGGACACAGCAGACAGGAGCCAGACAGGCCACAGCAGACAGGAACCAGACAGGACACAGCAGACAGGAGCCAGACAGGCCACAGCAGACAGGAGCCAGACAGGATCCAGACAGGCTACAGCAGACAGGAGCCAGACAGGAGCCAGACAGGCCACAGCAGACAGGAGCCAGACAGGACACAGCAGACAGGAGCCAGACAGGCCACAGCAGACAGGAGCCAGACAGGACACAGCAGACAGGAGCCAGACAGGCCACAGCAGACAGGATCCAGACAGGCCACAGCAGACAGGAGCCAGACAGGATCCAGACAGGCTACAGCAGACAGGAGCCAGACAGGATCCAGACAGGCTACAGCAGACAGGAGCCAGACAGGCCACAGCAGACAGGAACCAGACAGGACACAGCAGACAGGAGCAGACAGGCCACAGCAGACAGGATCCAGACAGGCCACAGCAGACAGGAGGCAGACAGGATCCAGACAGGCTACAGCAGACAGGATCCAGACAGGCTACAGCAGACAGGAGCCAGACAGGCTACAGCAGACAGTATCCAGACAGGCTACAGCAGACAGGAGCCAGACAGGATCCAGACAGGCTACAGCAGACAGGATCCAGACAGGATCCAGACAGGCTACAGCAGACAGGAGACGGACAGGCCACAGCAGACCTGTTTCAGTATGTAGCTTGCATCCTCTTCAGCTGTCATCTCCTCTCTCCTGTCTCACACACACACACCACACACACACTCCACATTACACCTCTTCAGCTGTCATCTCCTCTCTCCTGCCTCAAAGACATTGACTTGCTGTCAATCCATTTGAACCTGCTAGCAGTTCTCAGAGGAGGGAGAGAGAGAGAGAGGAGAGAGAGGGAGAGAGAGAGAGAGAGAGAGAAGAGAGAGAGAGAGAGAGAGAGAAGAGAGAGAGAGAGAGAGAGAGAGAGAGAGAGAGAGAGGGAAGAGAGAGAAGGAGAGAGAGAGAGAGAGAGAGAGAGAGGAGATGTAATTTGTCAGTAAGAGCAAAGGGAAGGTGTGTTGAGTGGAGAGGGAGGAAGTTCAGAGGGGAGAGTTTGATTTTGTTAGAAGGGAGATGGGTGTAAAAAGATCTCTCAGCCTTCAAAAGGATGACATTTAAAAACCAGAGTATAGAGAACGTACATTTCATCCTGGTGCGAGCGTGTGATTCTGTGGGTTATATATGTCTTACAGATGCAAAGAGCTGCACTGAATCTTTCACATTCAGTGTGTTTTGGGGAACCTTCAAAACAACGTACGTTTTAATTCCGTGTGACAATTACAAACTGTCCAATTCTAACCCCTGGGGAGGTTTCCTTGGTATTGCTGCCCACATACCACAGGGTTTGTAGAGCAGATGGACAATATGATGGACCCAGGGCATTGTCCAGGCCTCCAACCTGCCTCTCCACCTTTGCGCCAGTCAACACTTTTCCCAGGGAGAGAGTCTGCTTCCCCTCTCTACGCTGTGGAGGGTGAGGGGGCAGTGAGGACTTGGCAGTGCAGGTCTGGAGGGTACTGATGGCTTGGCATGGCGTTGTAGAGGGTACTGAGGGCTTGGCGTAGGGGCGTGAGGGTACTGAGGGCTTGGCATTGGGGTGTGGAGGGTACTGAGGGCTTGGCATATGGGGTGTGGAGGGTACTGAGGGCTTGGCATATTGGGGTGTGGAGGGTACTGAGGGGCTTGGCATATGGGGTGTGGAGGGTACTGAGGGCTTGGCATATTGGTGTGGAGGGTACTGAGGGCTTGGCATATTGGTGTGGAGGGTACTGAGGGCTTGGCATATTGGTGTGGAGGGTACTGAGGGCTTGGCATGGCGTTGTAGAGGGTACTGAGGGCTTGGCGTAGGGGCGTGAGGGTACTGAGGGCTTGGCATTGGGGCGTGGAGGGTACTGAGGGCTTGGCGTAGGGGCGTGGAGGGTACTGAGGGCTTGGCATTGGGGCGTGGAGGGTACTGAGGGCTTGGCATATTGGTGTGGAGGGTACTGAGGGCTTGGCATTGGGGCGTGAGGGTACTGAGGGCTTGGCATAGGGGTGTGGAGGGTACTGAGGGCTTGGCGTAGGGGTGTGAGGGTACTGAGGGCTTGGCGTAGGGGCGTGAGGGTACTGAGGGCTTGGCATATTGGTGTGGAGGGTACTGAGGGCTTGGCATATTGGTGTGGAGGGTACCGAGGGCTTGGCATTGGGGCGTGGAGGGTACTGAGGGCTTGGCATTGGGGCGTGAGGGTACTGAGGGCTTGGCGTAGGGGCGTGAGGGTACTGAGGGCTTGGCATATTGGTGTGGAGGGTACTGAGGGCTTGGCATAGGGGCGTGGAGGGTACTGAGGGCTTGGCATATTGGTGTGGAGGGTACTGAGGGCTTGGCATATTGGTGTGGAGGGTACTGAGGGCTTGGCATAGTGGTGTGGAGGGTACTGAGGGCTTGGCGTAGGGGTGTGGAGGGTACTGAGGGCTTGGCATAGGGGTGTGGAGGGTACTGAGGGCTTGGCATATTGGTGTGGAGGGTACTGAGGGCTTGGCGTAGGGGCGTGGAGGGTACTGAGGGCTTGGCATATTGGCGTGGAGGGTACTGAGGGCTTGGCATATTGGCGTGGAGGGTACTGAGGGCTTGGCATATTGGTGTGGAGGGTACTGAGGGCTTGGCGTAGGGGTGTGGAGGGTACTGAGGGCTTGGCGTATTGGTGTGGAGGGTACTGAGGGCTTGGCATATTGGCGTGGAGGGTACTGAGGGCTTGGCGTAGGGGCGTGAGGGTACTGAGGGCTTGGCGTATTGGTGTGGAGGGTACTGAGGGCTTGGCGTAGGGGTGTGGAGGGTACTGAGGGCTTGGCATATTGGTGTGGAGGGTACTGAGGGCTTGGCGTAGGGGCGTGGAGGGTACTGAGGGCTTGGCGTAGGGGCGTGAGGGTACTGTGGGCTTGGCGTAGGGGCGTGGAGGGTACTGAGGGCTTGGCATATTGGCGTGGAGGGTACTGAGGGCTTGGCATTGGGGTGTGGAGGGTACTGAGGGCTTGGCATATTGGTGTGGAGGGTACTGAGGGCTTGGCGTAGGGGCGTGGAGGGTACTGAGGGCTTGGCATATTGGTGTGGAGGGTACTGAGGGCTTGGCATATTGGTGTGGAGGGTACTGAGGGCTTGGCGTATGGGCGTGGAGGGTACTGAGGGCTTGGCATATTGGTGTGGAGGGTACTGAGGGCTTGGCATATTGGTGTGGAGGGTACTGAGGGCTTGGCATATTGGTGTGGAGGGTACTGAGGGCTTGGCGTAGGGGCGTGGAGAGAAAGAAAAAGGAAAGATGAACATGACCATCATGCTTTTCAATGAGTAAATAACCACGCACTTGAATCTTACAAAATCGTTCTGCATACGGTAGCTCCCCTTTCCTCATCTCTCTCTCTCCCTCCCCATCTCTCTCCCTCTCTCTCCCTCCCTCTCTCTCCCTCCCCATCTCTCTCTCTCTCTCCCTCTCTCTCCCTCCCTCTCTCTCTCTCCCCATCTCTCTCTCTCTCCTCTCTCTCTCTCCCTCCCCATCTCTCTCCCTCTCTCTCCCTCCCTCTCTCTCCCTCCCCATCTCTCTCTCTCTCCCTCTCTCTCTCCCTCCCCATCTCTCTCCCTCTCTCTCCCTCTCTCTCTCTCCCTCCCCATCTCTCTCCCTCTCTCTCCCTCCCTCTCTCTCCCTCCCCATCTCTCTCCCTCTCTCTCCCTCCCTCTCTCTCCCTCCCCATCTCTCTCCCTCTCTCTCTCTCCCTCTCTCTCCCTCTCTCTCTCTCTGCCTCCCCATCTCTAGTTCTCTCTCTCTCACTCCACATCTCTGTCTCTCTCTCCCTCCTCATATCTCTCTCTCTCTTATCCTCTCCCTCTCTCTGCCATCTGCATGCCTCACCCTCCCCCTCTCTCCCCATGGTATGACTTGGCAGGACAACAGATGTGTCATTCTTGAGTCAGGCAGTGAGAAGAGGAGAGTAGACAGGAGAAGAGAAGTGGGGCGAAGAGAGGAGAGGTGAGGAGAGGTGAGGAGAGGAGAGGAGAGGTGAGGAGAGGTGAGAGGAGAGGAAGAGGTGAGGAGAGGAGAAGAGGAGAGAGAAACAGTGATAGCACTCGGGGACAGAATTTAGGCCCTGTTCATAGAGGAAGAAACACACTGCAAGATGGATATGAACACATCTATATAAAACCTTACCTTCGCTCCAGTCATCCCTCCCTCCCTCCCTCCCCATTGCTCCCTCCCTACACGACTCCCTCCCTCCCCTTTGCTCCCTCTGTCCTCTCCCTCCCTCCATCCCTCCGTCCCTCCCTCCCCTTTGCTCCCTCCCTCCTCTCCCTCCATCCCTCCCTCCCTCCCTCCCTCCCCTTGCTCCCTCCATCCCTCCTTCCCTCCCTCCCTCCCCTTTGCTCCCTCCCTACACAACTCCCTCCCTCTCTCCCTCCCTCCCTCTCTCCTCTTTGTACTGCAGCTCCTCCCCCTCAGAACCTTAGGCTACTGCAGCCCCTCCCCCTCAGAACCTTAGGCTACTGCAGCCCCTCCCCCTCAGAACCTTAGGCTACTGCAGCTCCTCCCCCTCAGAACCTTAGGCTACTGCAGCCCCTCCCCCTCAGAACCTTAGCCTACTGCAGCCCCTCCCCCTCAGAACCTTAGGCTACTGCAGCTCCTCCCCCTCAGAACCTTAGGCTACTGCAGCCCCTCCCCCTCAGAACCTTAGGCTACTGCAGCCCCTCCCCCTCAGAACCTTAGCCTATGCAGCCCCTCCCCCTATAGAGTCCAACCCCTGCAGCCCCTCCCCCTATAGAGTCCAACCCCTGCAGCCCCTCCCCCTATAGAGTCCAACCCCTGCAGCCCCTCCCCCTATAGAGTCCAACCCCTGCAGCCCCTCCCCCTATAGAGTCCAACCTCTGCAGCCCCTCCCCCTATAGAGTCCAACCCCTGCAGCCCCTCCCCCTATAGAGTCCAAGCCCTGCAGCCCCTCCCCCTATAGAGTCCAACCCCTGCAGCCCCTCCCCCTATAGAGTCCAACCCCTGCAGCCCCTCCCCCTATAGAGTCCAACCCCTGCAGCCCCTCCCCCTATAGAGTCCAACCCCTGCAGCCCCTCCCCCTATAGAGTCCAACCTCTGCTTTTTGTCTATATTTTGGGTCTTTGAGGTACTCTCTCCCTTCTCTTTCTCTCTCTCTGGAATGTGATTCAGTGTGAACCCTGGTGTGTATGTCCGTGGTATGTCCATGCTTGCGTGTGATTCTGAGTGTTTGCTGGTGTGTATCAGCGTGTGTGTATCAGCGTGTGTGTACAGCCTAAGGGTTAAGAGAGAGAACAGACTGTAGACTAGTTAGTAGCTGAGCTCAGCGGTCAGTCAGACATAACAGTAACACACACACACACACACACACACACACACACACACACACACACACACACACACACACACACACACACACACACACACACACACACACACACACACACACACACACACACACATACACTTTGAGGAAAACAACACAGAGCCAAAGAGGCAAAAAATACATTACAGGGACAAAGAGGAATCACAATTCAACGGCTCAGACACGAGACGCGTGTGGCAGGGACTTGAGACAATCACAGATTATAAAGGGAAAACCAGCCTCACTGCCAGATGTGTATAAACACATTATTCGACCGCTTCGAGGAAAACAACACAGAACCATTGTTGTGGGCCCCCGCTGTAGCCAACGTGAGTAGGCCCCGGACGGCATCCCAAGCAGCGTCCTCAGAGCATACGCAGTCCAGCTGGCTGTGTATGTGAACTAAACGACTATCGGCCATCACGACAAATCAAATCACATTTTATTTGTCACTCGCGCCGAATACAACAGGTGTATCATGAAATGCTGACTTACAAACCCTTAACCAACAATGCAGTTCAAGAAATAGAGTTAAGAAAATATTTACTAAATAAACGAAAGTAAAAAAATTCAATAAAAACATTGCTCAATAAATGTACATAACAATAACGAGGCTATATATAGGGGGTACCGGTACCCTTCAATGTGCAGGGTACAGGTTAGTTGAGGTAATTTGTAAAGTGACTATGCATAGATAACAAACAGAGAGTAGCAGCAGTGTAAAATAAGGGGGGGGGGGGGGGGGGGGGGTGTAGTCAATGTAAATAGTCCGGGCGGGCGTTTTGATTTTAATTGTTCAGCAGTCTGATGGCTTGGGGGAAGAAATTGTTAAGGAACCTCTTGGTCATACACTTGGCACTCCGGTACCGCTTGCCGCGCAGTTGCAGAGAGAAAACAGTCTATGACTTGGGTGACTGGAGTCTTTGAAAATGTTTTGGGCCTTCCTCTGACACCGCTTGGTATAGAGGTCCTGGAGATTCTGGATGGCAGGAAGCTTGGACCCGGTGATGTACTGGGCCGTTCGCACTAACCTCTGTAGCGTCTTGCGATCGGATGCCGAGCAGTTGCCTTACTAGGCAGTGAGTCTCGATGGTGCAGCTGAAGAACCTTTTTAGAGGATCCCCATAATGACTGTATATCTATACCTCCATAATGATTAGGATGATAAGAGGATGAGGAGGATAAGAGGATGAAGATGATAAGAGGATGAGGAGGATAAGAGGAAGGATAAGAGGATGAGGAGGATAAGAGGATGAGGAGGATAAGAGGATGAAGAGGATGAGGAGGATAAGAGGATGAGGAGGATAAGAGGATGAGAAGGATGAGGAGGATAAGATAATTAAGATGATGAGGAGGATAAGAGGATGATAAGAGGGAGGATAAGAGGATGAAGATGATAAGAGGATGAGGATGATAATAGGATGAGGAGGATAAGAGGATGAGGAGGATAAGAGGATGAGGAGGATGAAGATGATGAAGAGGACAAGAGGATGAGGAGGATAAGAGGATGAGGAGGATGAAGAGGATGAAGAGGATACAAGGATGAGGAGGATAAGAGGATGAGGAGGATAAGAGGATGAGGAGGATGAAGAGGATGAGGAGGATAAGAGGATGAAGAGGATGAGGAGGATAAGAGGATGAAGAGGATAAGAGGATGAGGAGGATAAGAGGATGAAGATGGAAAGGTTAACTTCTTTATCCGTAGTGATGAGCCCCTCCTGTTCCTAATCCACACAGCATACTGACCAATTTCAAGAGTCATCAAGCAGCATTCACTCACCTGCCAGGTTAGTGTCTGTAACGAAGCACCTTCTGGAGCGAGGCGATCAGCGTTGTAGGAGTAAGGGATGGGATAAGAGGAGGAAAAGAGAGGGACGGAGTAAGGGAAAGTTGTCTGGTCCTGCCAGAGAGGCTTGTGAGGTGAGAGTGTTTTGGAAAGTGTTCACGATTCATGTCAAAACTGGGCCTGATTTGTCCTCATGTCTTTGTTGCTCTCTCTTCATCTGCCATCCAATACTCAGGGGAGTGTCATGTGATCGGTCAAACCCTCTCCCTTAACCTTTCCTCCTGGTCACATCGCACAGCTCTATTGTGTTTCTCTCCACGTCTACACAGGATTAAACCTGTATTCCAGTAATTACTATAACATCACAAAAAATGACAAATGAACACAGCAAACTCCCTTTTTTGGTTGCAGGGAAAACCTACAGACATCAGGATGAAGATGGGATCGATATGGAATCAAAATGGCTTCTCTTATGGAGACAGCCGGATAACCATTTGGGAAATGAAACCCTTTTTTGAATTTTTTTATTTTCAAAACGAGTGTAGTAAAGCAATCTAGCTGGTCCAAGTGAAGGCATCAGCTCCCCGCCTCATCGCCTGTTCATGACTTCCTGACAGAAAAAAAGAGAGGTGGGGGGACGGGACGGGACGGAGGAAAGGAATAACCCTCATGTGATAGAGGGTAGAAACGTAGTGTGGAGACATTAGAGAAAGAGAAAGAGAATAGAGCTGTTCTCTGCTCCCTGTCTGTCTGTCCCCGGTAGATGTCCTGTCAGGCAGAAAGCATGTCCTTGTTGACCCCAGTAACAGAGGGCTCGTGTGCACAGCGCAAATTACATTGATGAATGGCGTTGTTGCGCGCGTTATGGGGGTGTCCTGTCCCCTCTGCCGGTGATTTATTGCACGGGTGACCTGAGTCACCGCCACGCATGGCAGCCGCCATGTAGAGAGAGACGGAGAGAGAAATGAGGGGGGGGGAGTGGCATGTGGCAATACAACATAGAGAAAGGGTGCCTTCCTCTTTATCTCTTTGTCTCCTGCACGTTTCCTTATGTCCCTCTCTGTCCATCATTTCTGCCTCTAAAAAAAGCATAAATTGATATGTTTCAACATATGCCAGTATTATCTGTTGTTTCATGGTGCCTGGTAGCGTTATTGAATTCGAATCACGGAAACCTTTTATGCCTTAATGCTAGTCCGCCAGCTGTGATGATCCATGATGCTATATATATATATATATATATATACGTATACTGCCGTTCAAAAGTTTGGAGTCACTTAGAAATGTCCTTGTTTTTGAAAGAAAAGCAAAAAAAAAATGTGTGCATTAAAATAACATCAAATTGATCAGAAATACAGTGTAGACATTGTTAATGTTGTAAATGACTATTGTAGCTGGAAACAGCTGATTTGTTATGGACTATCTACATAAACGTTCAGAGGTCCATTATCAGCAACCATCACTCCTGTGTTCCAATGGCACGTTGTGTTAGCTAATCCAAGTTTATCATTTTAAAAGGCTAATTGATCGCTAGAAAACCCTTTTGCAATTCTGAAACTCGTCAGTCTATTCTCGTTCTGAGAAATGAAGGCTATTACATGTGACAAATTGCAAAGAAACTGAAGATCTCGTACAACGCTGTGTACTACTCCCTTCACAGAACAGCGCAAACTGGCTCTAAACAGAATAGAAAGAGGGTCTTCCAAGAGCAAATGGGTCTTCCAAATGGCCAATGACCCCAAGCATACTTCCAAAGTTGTGGCAAAATGGCTTAAGGACAACAAAGGTATTGGAGTGGCCATCACAAAGCCCTGACCTCAATCCTATAGAAAATGTGTGGGCAGAAGTGAAAAGTGTATGTGAACAAGGCCTACAAACCTGACTCAGTTACACCAGCTCTGTCAGAGGAATGGGCCAAAATTCACCCAACTTATTGTGGGAAGCTTGTGGAAGGCTACCTGAAACTTTTGACCCAAGTTCAACAATTTAAAGGCAATGCTACCAAATACTAATTGAGTGTATGTAAACTTCTGACCCACTGGGAATGTGATGAAATAAATAAAAGCTGAAATAAATCATTCTCTCTACTATTATTCTGACATTTCACATTCTTAAAACAAAGTGCTGATCCTAACTGTCTTAAGACAGGGCATTTTTACTATAATTAAATGTCAGGAATTGTAAAAAACTGAGTTTAAATGTATTTGGCAAAGGTGTATGTAAACTTTCGACCTCAACTGTATATCATTTGGTCAGTATAAATGACATTTGGACATCTCTTATGCCATTTGGACATGGTTCACTGACTTTTGGGTTCGGAAGCCGACTTCCTATAATCATAAATGGCAAATGGACAAAACATCCTGTCATGACGTGGCCCTTTCTGTGTATAGATCGTGGCTTCCCCTCTCTCACTCTCTCCTAGACCCAGGATCTGTTATCTCAGGTCGTAAATTCCTGGCGGAGACTCTCTCCCCCTGGCCGTGCAGAAAGAGAGATCACAGAGTGAACAAAGGATTTCAAGTGGCCGAACTCCTAAATCCCCCAAATGGGAAAATAAAACTATATGTCCACTTGTGAGAATGTGTGAAGTGTCTATGGACACTTAAGGGACAGTTATGTTGAGTGTGTTTCATTTGGTGACCTCACGAAGGACAGAAAACACACATAACTATATCTCTGAATGTGTACATTTCTCAACTGTGGTGTTTGCGTCTAATTCGTGTATAAAATGAGTAAATATTATACTATTTCTGAAATTATGTAATGTGATGTTAAACCTTTAATGTGAGAGAATTGTATTCCCTTTAAAGTTTAAACTAAGTCATTGGCCACGCCTCCGTGAGTCATAGAACCGCCTATTCTACTGTTATGAATAAAAGCCCCTCCTAAGAAAATCCATCCAAACCCACAGCGTGATTCCGAATAGTTGTTGAATTCCAAACCATACCACGTGGAACGTTGGCTACACGGCTGGAAATGGTTAAACTCTGAGACTATCGATCACTACAGAATAAGAGCAAATCTTAGATACTAATTACTAGTCTGCAGCTAGAAATTATGTCAACCTGGGACGAGAAGACCGACAACTGCCGAAACATCTACTCTATCAGAACATTTCTGAAGGGTACTCTTAAGTATCCCTTCTAACCACAAAATAATTTGATGTTCAGAGAAACAGAAAGATTGAGAGAGACTCAGATGAACTCTCCAGCAGACAGACTGACGATTCCAACAGAGATCAAAAATGACACATGGGCGTAAATATATTTTATTGCAATTATTCCCGAATGAGTGATCGTTCATGTGCAAAGGATTAGCATATCAATTAATATAATTATCAACTGTGTAGTGACTCCTTTTGTCTTTTCCGCCCTTCTCAGTCCACACCCACTTCCTTTACCCTTACCTTTGTCCACCAAGCCGTCATATCGGCTTAGCCCACTAGGGAATCTTCCCTATCATGTGTGAGTAACCAATATCTAATGTTTGTTTGTTTATGCATTTCTGTGATTATTTAGTTAGTTTGTAAATAAATGAAATGTGCCAATTAGTGTATGGATGATTTATAGTAAAGGCTGGGTTCGTGCAGATAACCAACAATTCACAACGGTTGGAATGAGACTGACGTGAGGTAAAGAATAACTCATTAATTAGAAGACTAATTGATCAGATATTAAAATATCTGAATAGTTATATTCGGAAAATTATAACTTTGTAATCTGAAGATTTTCCTTGGTGCCCCGACTTCCTAGTTAATTACATTTACATGATTAGTTTAATCACGTAATAATAATTACAGAGAATTGATTTGATAAAATAACGCCTAAAATGACATTCCCAAATCTAACTGCCTGTAGCTCAGGCCCTGAAGCAAGGATATGCATATTAATGGTATCATTTGAAAAGAAACACTTAGAAGTTTGTGGAAATCTGAAAGGAATGTAGTAGAATACAACACAATCGATCTGGTAAAAGATAATACAAATAAAAAAACAACCATTCTTTTTTTTGTACCATCATGTTTGAAATGGAAGAGAAAGGCCATAATGTATTATTCCAGCCCAGCTGCAATTTAGATGCTGGCCACCAGATGGCAGCAGTGGTTGTGCAACGTTTTAGACTGATCCAATTAACCAATGCATTTCTGTTCAAAATGTTGTCTCAAGACTGCCCAAATGTGCCTAATTTGTTTATTAATAACTTTTCATTTTCACAATTGTGCACTCTCCTCAAACAATAGCATGGTATTCTTTCACTGTAATAGCTACTGTAAATTGGACAGTGCAGTTAGATTAACAAGAATTTAGTCTTTCTGCCAATATCAGATATTGTCCTGGGAAATGTTATTGTTACTTACGACCTCATGCTAATCGCATTAGACTACGTTAGCTCAACTATCCCGTGGAAGGGACACCGATCCCAAAGAAGTGTTAATGATGCCAAAGACATGACAATCCTGATTTGGTACTTTCAATACTTATGTATGGCATTTGGACATTTCTTATGCCATTTGGCCATGGTTCACTGACTTTTGGGTTCGGAAGCCGACTTCCTATGATCATATATGTCAAATGGACAAAACATAGGCCTCATGGACAAACTCAATAAAATAAGACAAATGTATGTTCATACGGTTATTACATATGTATAATTGTCATAAAAATTCTGACTTTGTGAGTATTTCCCATATGAAAATCTACAATGGGGCGTGCTCACCCTGTATGGGATATTTGTTTTATTACACTTGGCATTTGTTCCGTTTGCAATATGGCTTTGATAAACTGAGGTCCATTTGAGTGATATTTGCGATTGTGTACATGGCTCGCCCAAGGCCAATAAGATACCATTCATTTTTGTCTATTTCATGGGGGTCTTCCATTACCACCCTCCCTCTCTCATTCCATACATCTTACCACCCTCTCCCTCTCTCTTTCAACACGCTTTACCACCCTCTCCCTCTCTCTTTCAACACGCTTTACCACCCTCTCCCTCTCTCTTTCAACACGCTTTACCACCCTCTCCCTCTCTCTCTTTCCATACATTTTACCACCCTCTCCCTCTCTCTTTCAACTCGTCTTATGCCTTGATTACACTGATAGCGTCAACATTCACCTGCTGCCATTTCTGTCAAGCCATCTTCGCATACAGTTTGATGCATACCTTCAATAAATTCATTTTACATTTACATTTTAGTCATTTAGCAGACGCTCTTATCCAGAGTGACTTACAGTAGTGAATGCATATATTTCATACATTTTTCATTTTTATTATTATATATTTTTTGGTCGTACTGGTCCCCCGTGGGAATCGAACCCACAACCCTGGTGCTGCAAACACCATGCTCTACCAACTGAGCCACACGGGACCAAATTCATCATATGCACCACACAGAACACACTGCAACTGCCTTTGCAAAGCGAAGAGAAAACAAAGTGTTCCATTGGAAAGGAATGTACTTCTGGTGTAGCAAAATGCAATGACGCTTTCGTGTGGTCGAGGAGTTAGCACCCTCTCTCTCTCCCTCTTTCCACAGTCTTACCTCCCTCTCTCTCTCTCTCTCTCTCTCTTTCCACAGTCTTACCTCCCTCTCTCTCTCTCTCTTTCCACAGTCTTACCTCCCTCTCTCTCTCTTTCCACAGTCTTACCTCCCTCTCTCTCTCTTTCCACACATCTTACCTCCCTCTCTCTCTCTTTCCACAGTCTTACCTCCCTCTCTCTCTCTCTTTCCACAGTCTTACCTCCCTCTCTCTCTCTCTTTCCACAGTCTTACCTCCCTCTCTCTCTTTCCACAGTCTTACCTCCCTCCCTCTCTCTTTCCACAGTCTTACCTCCCTCTCTCTCTCTTTCCACAGTCTTACCTCCCTCTCTCTCTTTCCACAGTCTTACCTCCCTCTCTCTCTCTTTCCACAGTCTTACCTCCCTCTCTCTCTCTCTCTCTCTCTCTCTCTCTCTTTCCACAGTCTTACCTCCCTCTCTCTCTCTCTTTCCACAGTCTTGCCTCCCTCTCTCTCCCTCTTTCCACAGTCTTACCTCCCTCTCTCTCTCTTTCCACAGTCTTACCTCCCTCTCTCTCTTTCCACACATCTTACCTCCCTCCCTCTCTCCCCTTTCATTAAACTCACACAGGGAGAGGTTTATTTCAGAGCTAAGTGGATTTACGCAGCAGAAAAAAACATTGATCAGCTGAATTTAATTAAAAATCTCTTTAATATACACTAATATCCATAAATAAGTATGTTTTATGGATGAATAAGTATGTTTTATGGATGAGCTTTTCATAATATATCTTTCCGTTCTCTTAAAATCAAATCGAATCAAAATTGAATTGCATTGGTCACACGCTCCGAATACAGCAGGTGTAGACTTTACAGTGAAATGCTTACTTAATGCTTACTTACGAGCCCTTAACCAACAACGCAGAGTTAAAAAGAAAGGCAAATATTTTCTAAATAAAAAGGAAAGAGTAAAACAAAATAACAATAACCTGGCTATATACATGGAGTACCGGTACCTAGACAACGTCCAGGGGTACAAGGTGGTTGAGATAGTTGAGATAGTTGAGGTAATTGAGGTAATTGAGGTGGTTGAGGTAATTGAGGTAGTTGAGGTAGTTGAAGTAATTGACATAGTTGAGGTAGTTGAGATAGTTGAGGTAATTGAGGTAGTTGAGGTAGTTGAGGTAATTGAGGTAGTTGAGGTAATTGAGGTAATTGAGGTAGTTGAAGTAATTGAGGTAGTTGAGGTAGTTGAGGTGGTTGAGGTAATTGAGGTAATTGAGGTAGTTGAAGTAATTGAGGTAGTTGAGGTAGTTGAAGTAATTGAGGTAATTGAGGTAGTTGAGGTAATTGAGGTAGTTGAAGTAATTGAGGTAGTTGAGGTAGTTGAGGTAGTTGAAGTAGTTGAGGTAATTGAGGTAGTTGAGGTAGTTGAGGTAGTTGAAGTAGTTGAGGTAGTTGAGGTATGAGGTAATTGAGGTAGTTGAGGTAGTTGAGGTAATTGAGGTAGTTAAGGTAGTTGAGGTAGTTGAAGTAATTGAGGTAGTTGAGGTAATTGAGGTAGTTGAGGTATTTGAGGTAATTGAGGTCGTTGAAGTAGTTGAGGTAGTTGAGGTAGTTGAGGTAATTGAGGTAATTGAGGTACTTGAAGTAATTGAGGTAGTTGAGGTAGTTGAAGTAATTGAGGTAGTTGAGGTAGTTGAGGTAGTTGAGGTAGTTGAGGTAATTGAGGTAATTGAGGTAGATGAGGTAGTTGAAGTAATTGAGGTAATTGAGGTAGTTGAGGTAGTTGAGGTAGTTGAGGTAGTTGAAGTAATTGAGGTAGTTGAGGTAATTGAGGTAATTTAAGTAATTGAGGTAGTTGAGGTAGTTGAGGTAATTGAGGTAGTTGAGGTAGTTGAAGTAGTTAAGGTAGTTGAGGTAGTTGAGGTAATTGAGGTAGTTGAAGTAATTGAGGTAGTTGAGGTAGTTGAGGTAGTTTAAGTAGTTGAGGTAATTGAGGTAGTTGAGGTAGTTGAGGTAGTTGAAGTAGTTGAGGTAATTGAGGTAGTTGAGGTAGTTGAAGTAATTGACATAGTTAAAGTAGTTGAGGTAGTTGAGGTAATTGAGGTAGTTGAAGTAATTGAGGTAGTTGAGGTAGTTGAGGTAGTTTAAGTAGTTGAGGTAATTGAGGTAGTTGAGGTAGTTGAGGTAGTTGAAGTAGTTGAGGTAATTGAGGTAGTTGAGGTAGTTGAAGTAATTGACATAGTTAAAGTAGTTGAGGTAGTTGAGGTAATTGAGGTAGTTGAGGTAATTGAGGTAGTTGAAGTAATTGAGGTAGTTGAGGTAGTTGAGGTAGTTGAAGTAGTTGACATAGTTGAAGTAGTTGAGGTAGTTGAGGTAGTTGAGGTAGTTGAGGTAGTTGAAGTAATTGAGGTAATTGAGGTAGTTGAGGTAGTTGAAGTAATTGACATAGTTAAAGTAGTTGAGGTAGTTGAGGTAATTGAGGTAGTTGAGGTAATTGAGGTAGTTGAAGTAATTGAGGTAGTTGAGGTAGTTGAGGTAGTTGAAGTAGTTGAGGTAATTGAGGTAGTTGAGGTAGTTGAGGTAGTTGAAGTAGTTGAGGTAGTTGAGGTATGAGGTAATTGAGGTAGTTGAGGTAGTTGAGGTAATTGAGGTAGTTAAGGTAGTTGAGGTAATTGAGGTAGTTGAGGTATTTGAGGTAATTGAGGTCGTTGAAGTAGTTGAGGTAGTTGAGGTAGTTGAGGTAATTGAGGTAATTGAGGTAGTTGAAGTAATTGAGGTAGTTGAGGTAGTTGAAGTAATTGAGGTAGTTGAGGTAGTTGAGGTAGTTGAGGTAATTGAGGTAATTGAGGTAGATGAGGTAGTTGAAGTAATTGAGGTAATTGAGGTAGTTGAGGTAGTTGAGGTAATTGAGGTAGTTGAGGTAGTTGAAGTAATTGAGGTAGTTGAGGTAGTTGAGGTAGTTTAAGTAGTTGAGGTAATTGAGGTAGTTGAGGTAGTTGAGGTAGTTGAAGTAGTTGAGGTAGTTGAGGTATGAGGTAATTGAGGTAGTTGAGGTAGTTGAGGTAATTGAGGTAGTTAAGGTAGTTGAGGTAGTTGAGGTAGTTGAGGTAGTTGAAGTAATTGAGGTAGTTGAGGTAATTGAGGTAGTTGAGGTAGTTGAAGTAATTGAGGTAATTGAGGTAGTTGAGGTAGTTGAAGTAATTGACATAGTTGAAGTAGTTGAGGTAGTTGAGGTAGTTGAGGTAGTTGAGGTAGTTGAAGTAATTGAGGTAATTGAGGTAGTTGAGGTAGTTGAAGTAATTGACATAGTTAAAGTAGTTGAGGTAGTTGAGGTAGTTGAGGTAGTTGAGGTAGTTGAAGTAATTGAGGTAGTTGAGGTAGTTGAGGTAATTGAGGTAGTTGAGGTAGTTGAGGTAATTGAGGTAATTGAGGTAGATGAGGTAGTTGAGGTAATTTAAGTAATTGAGGTAGTTGAGGTAGTTGAGGTAATTGAGGTAGTTGAGGTAGTTGAAGTAATTGAGGTAGTTGAGGTAGTTGAGGTAATTGAGGTAGTTGAAGTAATTGAGGTAGTTGAGGTAGTTGAGGTAGTTGAAGTAGTTGAGGTAATTGAGGTAGTTGAGGTAGTTGAAGTAGTTGAGGTAGTTGAGGTATGAGCTAATTGAGGTAGTTGAGGTAGTTGAGGTAATTGAGGTAGTTAAGGTAGTTGAGGTAGTTGAGGTAGTTGAAGTAATTGAGGTAGTTGAGGTAATTGAGGTAGTTGAGGTATTTGAGGTCGTTGAAGTAGTTGAGGTAGTTGAGGTAGTTGAGGTAATTGAGGTAGTTGAAGTAATTGAGGTAGTTGAGGTAGTTGAGGTAGTTGAGGTAATTGAGGTAGTTGAAGTAATTTAGGTAGTTGAGGTAGTTGAGGTAGTTGAGGTAATTGAGGTAGTTGAGGTAGTTGAAGTAGTTAAGGTAGTTGAGGTAATTGAAGTAATTGACATAGTTGAAGTAGTTGAGGTAGTTGAGGTAGTTGAGGTAGTTGAGGTAGTTGAAGTAATTGAGGTAATTGAGGTAGTTGAGGTAGTTGAAGTAATTGACATAGTTAAAGTAGTTGAGGTAGTTGAGGTAGTTGAGGTAGTTGAGGTAGTTGAGGTAGTTGAAGTAATTGAGGTAGTTGAGGTAGTTGAGGTAATTGAGGTAGTTGAGGTAGTTGAGGTAGTTGAAGTAGTTGAGGTAGTTGAAGTAGTTAAGGTAGTTGAGGTAGTTGAGGTAGTTGAGGTAGTTGAAGTAATTGAGGTAGTTGAGGTAATTGAGGTAGTTGAGGTAGTTGAGGTAATTGAGGTAATTGAGGTAGTTGAGGTAGTTGAAGTAGTTAAGGTAGTTGAGGTAGTTGAGGTAGTTGAGGTAATTGAGGTAGTTGAGGTAGTTGAAGTAGTTAAGGTAGTTGAGGTAGTTGAGGTAGTTGAGGTAGTTGAAGTAATTGAGGTAGTTGAGGTAATTGAGGTAGTTGAGGTATTTGAGGTCGTTGAGTTAGTTTAAGTAGTTGAGGTAGTTGAGGTAATTGAGGTGGTTGAGGTAATTGAGGTAGTTGAAGTAATTGAGGTAGTTGAGGTAGTTGAAGTAGTTGAGGTAGTTGAAGTAATTGAGGTAATTGAGGTAGTTGAGGTAGTTGAGGTAGTTGAGGTAATTGAGGTAGTTGAGGTAATTGAGGTAGTTGAGGTAGTTGAAGTAGTTAAGGTAGTTGAGGTAGTTGAGGTAGTTGAGGTAATTGAGGTGGTTGAGGTAGTTGAAGTAGTTGAGGTAGTTGAGGTAATTGAGGTGGTTGAGGTAATTGAGGTAATTGAGGTAGTGGAGGTAATTGAGGTAGTTGAAGTAATTCAGGTAGTTTAAGTAATTGAGGTAGTTGAGGTAGTTGAGGTAATTGAGGTAGTTGAAGTAATTTAGGTAGTTGAGGTAGTTGAGGTAGTTGAGGTAATTGAGGTAGTTGAGGTAGTTGAAGTAGTTAAGGTAGTTGAGGTAATTGAAGTAATTGACATAGTTGAAGTAGTTGAGGTAGTTGAGGTAGTTGAGGTAGTTGAGGTAGTTGAAGTAATTGAGGTAATTGAGGTAGTTGAGGTAGTTGAAGTAATTGACATAGTTAAAGTAGTTGAGGTAGTTGAGGTAGTTGAGGTAGTTGAGGTAGTTGAGGTAGTTGAAGTAATTGAGGTAGTTGAGGTAGTTGAGGTAATTGAGGTAGTTGAGGTAGTTGAGGTAGTTGAAGTAGTTGAGGTAGTTGAAGTAGTTAAGGTAGTTGAGTTAGTTGAGGTAGTTGAAGTAATTGAGGTAGTTGAGGTAATTGAGGTAGTTGAGGTAGTTGAGGTAATTGAGGTAATTGAGGTAGTTGAGGTAGTTGAAGTAGTTAAGGTAGTTGAGGTAGTTGAGGTAGTTGAGGTAGTTGAGGTAATTGAGGTAGTTGAAGTAGTTAAGGTAGTTGAGGTAGTTGAGGTAGTTGAGGTAGTTGAAGTAATTGAGGTAGTTGAGGTAATTGAGGTAGTTGAGGTATTTGAGGTCGTTGAGTTAGTTGAAGTAGTTGAGGTAGTTGAGGTAATTGAGGTGGTTGAGGTAATTGAGGTAGTTGAAGTAATTGAGGTAGTTGAGGTAGTTGAAGTAGTTGAGGTAGTTGAAGTAATTGAGGTAATTGAGGTAGTTGAGGTAGTTGAGGTAGTTGAGGTAATTGAGGTAGTTGAGGTAATTGAGGTAGTTGAGGTAGTTGAAGTAGTTGAGGTAGTTGAAGTAGTTAAGGTAGTTGAGGTAGTTGAGGTAGTTGAGGTAATTGAGGTGGTTGAGGTAGTTGAAGTAGTTGAGGTAGTTGAGGTAATTGAGGTGGTTGAGGTAATTGAGGTAATTGAGGTAGTGGAGGTAATTGAGGTAGTTGAAGTAATTCAGGTAGTTTAAGTAATTGAGGTAGTTGAGGTAGTTGAGGTAATTGAGGTAGTTGAAGTAATTGAGGTAGTTGAGGTAGTTGAGGTAGTTGAGGTAGTTGAGGTATTGCCTCGTTATTGTATTGTATAACTTTTTTTTCTTACTTTGGTTAATTTTCTTTTTTTTTCTTATTTACACTTTAAGGTCTACTCCTGTTGTATTTAGCGCATGTGACCAATACAATTTGATTTGATTTGATTTGAGTGTTAAATTAAGGTGTTTGCACTAAATGTTAACTTTGACTCTAATCCCTATTTCCCTACATGACTTTTAACCAGGGCCCATAGGGAGGGCCATGGATGCAGACAGAGAGA
>NC_138317.1:46717500-46765000 GCF_965601325.2 Salmo salar
ACAGTTTTATTTGAGAAAACTGTGCAACCATCAAGATGAATGGTCAGATCCAACACCAGATCTCTTTGTTTCTTGGGGACCTAGAAATAGCATCTCTGTTTTGAGTTTGAAAGTAAAACATTTATCGCCATCACCATCACTTACTTATGTCTGAAACACAGGCTTCCAGGGTAGGCAATTTTGGGGATTCATCATGTTTCATTGAAATGTACAGCTGTGTGTAGTAAAATAAGCAAAAATATAAGCAAACACGTTTGGTGTTTGCCAAAAGGCTTGTGGGAGACTCCCCAAACATATGGAAGAAGGTACTCTGGTCAGATGAGACTAAAATTGAGCTTTTTAGCCATCAAGGAAAAGGCTATGTCTGGTGCAAACCCAACACTTCTCATCACCCCGAGAACGTCATCCCCACAGTGAAGCACAGTGGTGGCAGCATCATGCTGTGGGGATGTTTTTCATTGGAATAGACTGGGAAACTGGTCAGAATTGAAGGAATGATGGATGGCACTAAATACAGGAAAATTCTTGAGGGAAACCTTCATTCAGTCTTCAAGAGATTTGAGACTGGGACGGAGGTTCACCTTCCAGCAGGACAATGACCCTAAGCACACTGCTAAAGCAACACTCGAGTGGTTTAAGGAGAAACATTTAAATGTCTTGGAACGGCCTAGTTAAAGCCCAGACCTCAATCCAATTGAGTATATGTGGTATGACTTAAAGATTGCTGTACACCAGCGGAACCCATCCGACTTGAAGGAGCTGGAGCAGTTTTGCCTTGAAGAATGGACATAAAATCCCAGTGGCTAGATGTGCCAAGCTTATAGAGACATACCCCAAGAGACTTGCAGTTGTAATTTCATTTTAGGACCTCTGTAGTTGTAAAATAAAAAAAATAAAAACTAATAATTCTAAAATATTGCTTACGGTCTTTACAACATTCAGAAATGGCAAAAAAGACAGTCAAAAAACAAATCATAAGAAACAAAGTTTAGAAGTGTCTAAAAACAACTCTGGATATATATATATATCTTTCAAAAACAGGTACATTTCTAAGTGACATATATATACTACCGTTCAAAAGTTTGGGTTCACTTAGAAATGTACTTTTTTTGTGAAAGAAATTCAATTTTTTTGTCCATTAAAATAACATCAAATTGATCAGAAATACAGTGTAGACATTGTTAATGTTGTAAATTACTATTGTAGCTGGGAACGGCTGATTTCTAATGGAATATCTACATAGGCGTACAGAGCAACCATCACTCCTGTGTTCCAATGGCATGTTGTGTTAGCTAGTTTATCATTTTAAAAGGCTAATTGATCATTAGAAAACTCTTTTGCAATTATGTTAGACAGCTGAAAACTGTTGTCCTGATTAAAGAAGCAATAAAACTGGCCTTCTTTAGACTAGTTGAGTATCTGGAGCATCAGCATTTGTGGGTTCGATTACAGGCTCAAAATGGCCAGAAACATAGAACCTGCTTCTGAAACTCATCAGTCCATTCTTGTTCTCAGAAATGAAGGCTATTCCATGTGAGAAATTGCCAAGAAACTGAAGATCTCGTACAACGCTGTGTACTACTCCCTTCACAGAACAGCGCAAACTGGCTCTAAACAGAATAGAAAGAGGAGTGGGAGGCCCCGGTGCACAACTGAGCAAGAGGTCAAGTACATTAGAGTGTCTAGTTTGAGAAACAGACGCCTCACAAGTCTTCAACTGGCAGCTTCATTAAATAGTACCCGCAAAACACCAGTCTCAACATCAACAGTGAAGAAGCGACTCCGAGATGCTGGCCTTCTAGGCAGAGTTCCTCTGTCCAGAATCTGTGTTCTTTTGCTCATCTTAATCTTTTATTTTTATTGGCCAGTCAGCTATTTCAAGGACAACTTATATTACTCCAGTGCTAGCCTCTCTACACTGGCTTCCTGTTAAGGCTAGGGCTGATTTCAAGGTTTTACTGCTAACCAACAAACCATTACATGGGCTTGCTCCTACCTATCTTTCCGATTTAGTCCTGCCGTACATACCTACACGTACGCTACGGTCACAAGACGCAGGCCTCCTTACTGTCCCTAGAATTCCTAAGCAAACAGCCAGAGGCAGGGCTTTCTCCTATAGAGCTCCATTTTTTATGGAATGGTCTGCCTACCAATGTGAGAGACACAGACTCTGTCTCGACATTTAAGTCTTTACTGAAGACTCATCTCTTCAGTAGGTCCTATGACTGAGTGTAGTCTGGCCCAGGGGTGCGAATGTGAACGGCACTGGCGCGACGAACCGCCCTTGCTGGCTCTGCCTGGCCGGTTCCCCTCTCACCACTGGGATTCTCTGCCTCTAACCCTATTACAGGGGCTGAGTCACGGCTCACTGGTGCTCTTCCATGCAGTCCCTAGGAGGGATGTGTCACTTGAGTGGGTTGAGTCACTGACCTGATCTTCCTGTCCTGTTTTGCGTCCCAGCAGGAGCGGTAGAGGAAGTCTTTGTGGGCGTTACTCAGCCTTGTTTGAGGGTAGAAGTTTGGTGGTCTGTTGATATCCCTCTAGTGGTGAGGGGGCTGTGCTTTGGCAAAGTGGGTGGGGTTACATCCTGCCTGGTTGGTCCTGTCCAGTGGTATCGTCAGACGGGGCCAGAGTGTCCCCCCTTGTCTCAGCCTCCAGTATCTATGCTGCAATAATCTAAGTGTCGAAGGGTCAGTTTATTATATCTGGAGTATTTCTCTTCTCTTATCCTGTTCGCTATAGGGGGCAGTATTGTCACGGCCGGATGAAAAACGTACCCAAATTAAACGGCCTACTTCTCAGGCCCAGAGTCAGATATTTGCATATTATTAGTAGATTTGGATAGCAAACACTCTGAAGTTTCTAAAACTGTTTGAATGGTGTCTGTGAGTATAACATAACTCATATGGCAGGCAAAAATCTGAGAAAATTCCAAGCAGGAAGAGGCCTGTCTGAGAATTTGTAGTTCTTCTTTTGGTTCTCTATTGAAACTACAGTATCTGAGCTGTTACGTAGCATTTTCTAAGGCTTCCATTGGCTCTCTACAGCCTTCAGAAAGCGGATTGAGGCGTCTCCTGTCTCTGGGCAGAGTATAGTAGCTCAGTTTGTCAGTGGTCTGCCTGGTGACTAAGAGATTGGATATGCGCATTCATGAGACCTCGCTGTTTATTCTTTTCCTCTTTGAATGAATACACTATTGTCCGGTTGGAATATTATCGCTATTTTACGAGAAAAATACCATAAAATAGATTTTAAACAACGTTTGACATGCTTCTAAGTACGATAAAGGAACATTTAGAATTTTTTTGTCTCGAAATGCGCTCGCGCGTCACCCTTCGGATAGTGACCTGAACGCACAAACAAAACGGAGCTATTTGAATATAACTATGGATTATTTGGAACCAAAACAACATTTGTTGTTGAAGTAGAAGTCCTGGGAGTGCATTCTGACGAAGAACAGCAAAGGTAATACCATTTTTCTTATAGTAATTCTGAGTTTGGTGAGCCCCAAACTTGGTGGGTGTCAAAATAGCTAGCCCTGATGGCTGAGCTATGTACTCAGAATATTGCAAAATGTGCTTTCGCCGAAAAGCTATTTTAAAATCTGACATTGCGATTGCATAAATGAATTCTGTATCTATAATTCTTAAAATAATTGTTATGTATTTTGTCAACATTTATGATGAGAAATTTAGTAAATTCACCGGAAGTTTTTGGTGGGAATACAATTTCTGAACATCACACGCCACTGTAAAAAGCTGGTTTTTGATATAAATATGAACTTGATTGAACAAAACATGCATGTATTGAATAACATAATGTCCTAGGAGTGTCATCTGATGAAGATCATCAAAGGTTAGTGCTTCATTTAGCTGTGTTTTGGGTTTCTGTGACATATATGCTTGGTTGGAAAATGGCTGTGTGATTATTTTGGGCTAATTATTTTGGGCTGTGTACTCTCCTAACATATTCTAATGTTTTGCTGTCGCTGTAAAGCCTTTTTGAAATCAGACAATGTGGTTAGATTAATGAGTGTCTTACTGATGTAAAAGGGCTTTACAAATACATTTGATCGATTGATTGAGTGATTGATTTATAGTGTCTCAATATGTTGACTCTTCCCCCATTAGTCACTGTTTCATTGTGAATAGATGGGAGGCATCCAATTGGTGACTCAGTGTTGCTTGATAAATGACGCTATTGATTCTTTATAGAGATAGTATTTACTCAGATAATGACATCATCAACTCCATGCAGATTTCCTGCAACACTTCGACAACTGCTCTGACGGACAAACAGTAAACAGTAAACAGGCCTCCCGTTGACCCAATCCGCTGACAGAGCAAAGGCTCCTCTTTCTGCTGGCCAACGCCTCTATCTATTGTTTACACAGACTCTCCAGAGAATGGATGAAAGCAGAGGGAGGATTAAGCACCATATTAGCCCAGGATAAGGCCTTGACACTGGGAGGATTTAACACCATATTAGCCCAGGACAAGGCCTTGACACTGGGAGGATTTAACACCATATTAGCCCAGGACAAGGCCTTGACACTGGGAGGATTTAACACCATATTAGCCCAGGACAAGGCCTTGACACTGGGAGGATTTAGCACCATATTAACCCAGGACAAGGCCTCGACACTGGGAGGATTAAGCACCATATTAGCCCAGGCCAAGGCCTCGACACTGGGAGGATTTAACACCATATTAGCCAAGGCCTCGACACTGGGAGGATTTAACACCATATTAGCCCAGGACAAGGCCTCGGCACTGGGAGGATTTAACACCATATTATCCCAGGACAAGGCCTCGACACTGGGAGGATTTAACACCATATTAGCCAAGGCCTCGACACTGGGAGGATTTAAAACCATATTAGCCAAGGCCTCGACACTGGGAGGATTTAACACCATATTAGCCCAGGACAAGGCCTTGACACTGGGAGGATTTAGCACCATATTAGCCCAGGACAAGGCCTTGACACTGGGAGGATTTAACAACATATTAGCCCAGGACAAGGCCTCGACACTGGGAGGATTTAACACCATATTAGCCCAGGACAAGGCCTTGACACTGGGAGGATTTAGCACCATATTAGCCCAGGACAAGGCCTTGACACTGGGAGGATTTAACACCATATTAGCCCAGGACAAGGCCTTGACACTGGGAGGATTTAACACCATATTAGCCCAGGACAAGGCCTCGACACTGGGAGAATTTAACACCATATTAGCCCAGGACAAGGCCTCGACACTGGGAGGATTTAACACCATATTAGCCCAGGACAAGGCCTTGACACTGGGAGGATTTAGCACCATATTAGCCCAGGACAAGGCCTTGACACTGGGAGGATTTAGCACCATATTAGCCCAGGACAAGGCCTTGACACTGGGAGGATTTAACACCATATTAGCCCAGGACAAGGCCTTGACACTGCGAGGTTTTATCACCACATTAGCCAAGGCCTTGACAATGGGAGGATTTAACACCATATTAGCCCAGGACAAGGCCTTGACACTGGGAGGATTTACCACCATATTAGCCAAGGCCTCGACACTGGGAGGATTTAACACCATATTAACCAAGGCCTTGACACTGGGAGGATTTAACCTCTGTATGCACTCCCAGGACTTCTACTTCAATAACAAATGTTGGTTTGGTCCCAAATAATCCATCGTTATATCCAAATAGCGGCATTTGTTCGTGCGTTCCAGAAACTATCCGAAATGGTAAATCAGGGTCGTGCGCATGGCGCAATTCGTGACAAAAAAATTCTAAATATTCCATTACCGTACTTCTAAGCATGTCAACCGCTGTTTAAAATCAATTTTTATGCAATTTATCTCGTAAAAAAGCGATAATATTCCGACCGGGAATCTCCTTTTCGGAAAACAGAGGAAAAAACACAAAGACGGGGGCGGCCAGTGCACGCGCCTAAGCCCACTGTCCCTTGATCAGCCACTTGAGAAAGGCGATAATGTGTTTCAGCCTGGGGCTGGAATGATGACATTCAGGTTTTTCCCGGGCTCTGAGAGCCTATTGGAGCCGTGGGAAGTGTCACGTTACCGCAGAGATCCTTTGTAATGGAATGAGATGTCAAAGAAAGACAATAAATGGTCAGACAGGCCACTTCCTGTAAAGGAATCTCTCAGGTTTTGACCTGCCATTTGAGTTCTGTTATACTCACAGACACCATTCAAACAGTTTTAGAAACTTTGGAGTGTTTTCTATCCAAAGCCAATCATTATATGCATATTCTAGTTACTGGGCAGGAGTAGTAACCAGATTAAATCGGGTACGTTTTTTATCCAGCCGTGTCAATACTGCCCCCTAGCCCTAACAGGTTAACACCATATTAGCCCAGGACAAGGCCTTGACGCTGGGAGGATTTAGCACCATATTAGCCCAGGCCAAGGTCTCGACACTGGAAGGATTTGAATAGTAACCTCTCATTCTCTCTCCCTCTCTTTATCACTCCCTCATTCTCACTCCCACCTCGATGAATGCAGCGCACATTGAGGAAATCACTGGTGGACAGGCTAAAACACCAAGGAAGTGGAAATGGAGTGGACTGACCCAGAATGGATTACCTCTGACCTTGGCTTTCTACAAATAGAACAGGAATGATTAGTTAAAGAGAGGTAGAGGAGAAAGACAAGTGCAAGAGAGGGAAGGAGAAATAAAGATACAGAAGAAAGTTAGAGGGAAGAGAGGAATAGAGAGTGAAGAGAGGTATAGAGAGGGAAGAGAGGAATAGAGAGGGAAGAGAGGACTAGAGAGGGAAGTGAGGTATAGAGAGGGAAGAGAGGACTAGAGAGGGAAGAGAGGTATAGAGAGGGAAGAGAGGACTAGAGAGGGAAGAGAGGAATAGAGAGGGAAGAGAGGACTAGAGAGGGAAGAGAGGAATAGAGAGGGAAGAGAGGTATAGAGAGGGAAGAGAGGAATAGAGAGGGAAGAGAGGACTAGAGAGGGAAGAGAGGTATAGAGATGGAAGAGAGGTATAGAGAGGGAAGAGAGGAATAGAGAGGGAAGAGAGGACTAGAGAGGGAAGAGAGGAATAGAGAGGGAAGAGAGGAATAGAGAGGGAAGAGAGGAATAGAGAGGGAAGAGAGGACTAGAGAGGGAAGAGAGGAATAGAGAGGGAAGAGAGGACTAGAGAGGGAAGAGAGGAATAGAGAGGGAAGAGAGGACTAGAGAGGGAAGAGAGGAATAGAGAGGGAAGAGAGGACTAGAGAGGGAAAATAGGAATAGAGAGGGGTAGAGAGAACTAGAGAGGACTAGAGAGGACTAGAGAGGGAAGAGAGGAATAGAGAGGGAAGAGAGGACTAAAGAGGGAAGAGAGGAATAGAGAGGGAAGAGAGGAATAGAGAGGGAATAGAGGGTAGAGAGGGAAGAGAGGATTAGAGAGGGAAAATAGGAATAGAGAGGGAAGAGAGGGAAGAGAGGGAAGAGAGGACTAGAGAGGGAAGAGAGGACTAGAGAGGACTAGAGAGGGAATGTACATATTGTATTTTATGCCATCTATTGCACCTTGCTTATGCCGCTCGGTCATCGCTCATCCATATATTTATATGTATATATTCTTGTTCCACCCCTTTACTTAGACGTGTGCGTATTAGGTAGTTGTTGGGGAATTGTTAGATTACTCGTTAGAAATTCGCTACAGTCGCAATAACATCTGCTAACCACACGCCTGGGACCAATAACATCTGCTAACCACGCGCCTTGGACCGATAACATCTGCTAACCACGCGCCTGGGACCAATAACATCTGCTAACCACGTGCCTCGAACCAATAACATCTGCTAACCAATAACGCCTGGGACCAATAACATCTGCTAACCAATAACATCTGCTAACCACGCGCCTGGGACCAATAACATCTGCTAACCAATAACATCTGCTAACCTCGCGCCTGGGGACCAATAACATCTGCTAAACAATAACATCTGCTAACCTCGCGCCTGGGGACCAATAACATCTGCTAACCTCGCGCCCGGGGACCAATAACATCTGCTAACCTCGCGCCTGGGACCAATAACATCTGCTAACCAATAACGCCTGGGGACCAATAACATCTGCTAACCACGCGCCTGGGACCAATAACATCTGCTAACCAATAACATCTGCTAACCTCGCGCCTGGGGACCAATAACATCTGCTAACCACGCGCCTGGGGACCAATAACATCTGCTAACCTCGCGCCTGGGGACCAATAACATCTGCTAACCAATAACGCCTGGGGACCAATAACATCTGCTAACCACGCGCCTGGGACCAATAACATCTGCTAACCAATAACATCTGCTAACCTCGCGCCTGGGGACCAATAACATCTGCTAACCAATAACATCTGCTAACCAATAACATCTGCTAACCAATAACATCTGCTAACCTCGCGCCTGGGGACCAATAACATCTGCTAACCACGCGCCTGGGGACCAATAACATCTGCTAACCTCGCGCCTGGGGACCAATAACATCTGCTAACCTCGCGCCTGGGGACCAATAACATCTGCTAACCACGCGCCTGGGGACCAATAACATCTGCTAACCTCGCGCCTGGGGACCAATAACATCTGCTAACCTCGCGCTTGGGGACCAATAACATCTGCTAACCTCGCGCCTGGGGACCAATAACATCTGCTAACCACGCGCCTTGGACCGATAACATCTGCTAACCACGCGCCTGAGACCAATAACATCTGCCAAAAGATATGAGAGTGATCCACCCTCGATAGGCCGTATTCTCTCCAACAAGGATGTAGGGAACCAGTCTGTTTTGATTTCATTTTATGTGTTATGAAGAAACGTCTAACATTCTTCCAACAGAATTCTCTCCATGACCTTGAGTTGGTGGAGCTTTGTTGAGACTCTAATATGTTCAACCATGTTTCATCAGTTCTTTCAATGTTAAGTTCCTCGTTCCATTTCCATTTAATATAGTTTGTAGAATGTTTCTTTGAGGCTTGAATACCCAAGTAGAGATTAGAGATAGTTTTTTTTTTGTTACTCCCCAAGTTGTATGCGTTAGTGAATACTTGGATTAATTATGAAGGCGCTCGAGGGTCAGTCACTTTTATCTCCCTTAAGAAATAGTGTCGAACTTGTAGGTGTAAACATCTTGTTAATCCAAGCCATGTTTTTTTTTTTACTTAGGTCCTAGAAGTTATCTAGGTCCCCATTCCTTAAAATTGTACTGAATGATGTGATACCTTTCTGTGTCCATTGTTTAAATCTGCTGTCCTGAGTTGCAGGGATGAAGCTGTGGTCGTATGTGGGCCCACTCAGCAGTTTGATCTCTCTGTCTAAACGATTTTCCTGAACTACCCTAAACCATGTCTTCAGAGAGAAATAATTAATCCACTGATTTTGTCTATTGTATATTTCTATTACCATGTCCTTATTACCCAAAACTGACTGTATGGGTGTCTCTGTCAAAGTAGTCTCGCTGTCTTTCCATTTGGATTCATATTCTGAATTGCAGCAACACACCAGAGGTCTCATTGGGCTGACACATAATCATCTTTTAGGTTTGGTAAGGCCACACCCCCACAGTTGTTTTGATCATTGTAATGTTGTATATCTAATTCTTGGTCTCCTACTGTTCCAGATAAACCTTGATATCCGTTTATCCCTAAACTGTTTAGGTGGGATGTCTATGGGCAGTGATTGGAAAAAAAGACAGTAACCTCAGGCAGGATGTTAATTTTGATTGTTTCATTTGTACTACTAAGATCTAAGGGAAGTGAATTCCACCTGTCTAGGTCATCATATATTTTCTAGTTGATGTGATCGTAATTCAATAAAGTTTGGGTGAATCTATTGGTAAATTTACTACAAGATATTTAATGGATGAAGAGGTCCAGTGGAAGTTATATACCTACTCTTCAGCTCTTCCTGTTGGGGTATAATTATATACTAGGGTTTGGGTCTTGTGTACGTTAAGCACATACCCTGAATATGTTCCAAATGTTTGTAAAACATCCAATCAATCTAGGTAAACTTGAGCCTGGGTGTTTTAAGGAATAACAGAACGTCATCAGCATACACGTATATCTTATGTTCACTGCCTCTTATTGTTATTCCGTCTAAGGTTGGGTCCTGTTGTAATGTTCGTCTGTGGAAGAAGGACCGAAGCGCAGCGTGGTACGTGTTCATGATGTTTATTATAACGGAACACTGAAACACAAAAACAACGTGGAACAAAACGCAAGGTGAACACACCAAACAGAAAACAACTACCCACACCAACCCTGTGGGAAAAGGCTACCTAAGTATGGTTCCCAATCAGAGACAACGATAGACAGCTGTCCCTGATTGAGAACCATACCCGGCCCAAAACAAAGAAATACCAAAAACATAGAAAAAGGAACATAGAACGCCCACCCTAGTCACACCCTGGCCTAACCAACATAGAGAATAAAAAACCTATCTATGGCCAGGGCGTTACAGACGCTTCCTGACACCTGTCTTATTGCCTGTGCTAATGGTTCGAGGTACAAGGAGAAGAGCGCGGGTGAAAGATCACAGCCTTGTCTTGCCCCTCGCTCTAATTTTATCGTTCGTGACAGATGTCCATTTATCTTTATTCTAGCGGTCGGACACGAAGACAGTGTTTTGATCCACTGTATCACTTCTTTTGTTGAAACCAAATCTATCCATTACTTGGAATAGATAATCCCAAACCCACTGAATCAAATGCTTTTCTCTGCATCTAGACTGATTTGATATTGCACTTGGTCTTATTCTGAGTAATGTGGTCCATGACACGTAGTGTTCTCCTTATGTTGTCCTGTGTCTGCCTATTTTGTAGTGTTCTCCTTATGTTGTCCTGTGCCTATTTTGTATGAAACCAGTTTGATTTCCGTCAATCAATTCTAGGATTATGTTCTCCATTCTATTGATGCATATAGATTATAATTCCGTGTTAAGAATTGCGATAGGTCTATATGAACTGCATTTCTTCTTTTCTTTACCCTCTTTTGGGATTACAGATATAATGGCCTCTCTCCATGATGGTGGGAGACCCCCCTCCCCTCCCACAGAGTCCAGTTAAAGTTAAAGTTAGTTGTTCTGTGAAGGTTTTGAACAATTCTGAAGGGAAGCCATCAGTGCCTGGAGACTTGTTTACTTTTAGTTGAGATATTGCTTTATTCATTTCTTCAGTGGATATTTCTAAAATAAGTCTATAATTTTCCCAATTGAGGGGAGATCAAGTGAGTTCAAAAAAAGGCTCTATTGTCTGTGCATCTGCCTTCTCTGGTTGCTTGTACAGATTTGTGTAATATGATTCAAATGAATTCTGTATTTCATCTCATTTGCATTGTGATCTTCTTTGTTTTGGGGTGTTTGATTTTGAAAATGGTATTCTGTGCTTGTTGTTTCCTGAGTCTCCATGCTAGTAATTCTGTTGCCTTTTGAGCCTGCTTCATTATATCGTTGTTTCAGGAACCTGAGCGTTTTCTCTACTTCTTCTTCTCTATAAATCTGGTCAACTTCCTGTTTTACCTTTTGAATCTCTCATACTATAAGAGGAACCTGAGCTTTTTTCTCTACTTCTTCTTCTCTATAAAATCTGGTCAATTTCCTGTTTTACCTTTTGAATCTCTCGTACTATAAGAGGGTCTTTGTATTGACTAATGAGATGGTTCTAAGTTTTCTTAGTGTTTCCTGTAATTTCAGCAGTTTCTGTGCTTTAATCTTTTTCTTGAGAGATGATGTGGCTATAATCCTTCCTCTAATAACCGCCCTAGCTGCATCCCACAATGTACCAGGGGATACTTCCCCATTATCGTTATTCTCCAGACAGATGTTCAATTCTGTCTTTATTGATTCCTTGAATGCTGGATCATTCAGCATGCTTGTATTAAGTCTCCATAGAGTATTTCTTGGTTTGCTATCAAAGTGTAGAGTAAGGTAAACTCCATTATGATCTGATAAGTCGCTCTGCCCGATCCTACAATCCTTAAGCCTGTGTCTATCTGCACTGTACGTGAACAAGTAGTCTAACCTGGAGTATTCAGTGTGGCGGGGCTGAGTAAAAAGTATATTCCTTATCGGTCTTGTGGGTGTCACGTCATACATCGAGCACTCCTAGATCCTGCAATATCTTATTGATATTTTTAGCAACGAGACTCATTTTCCTATTTTGATTTGTGCCGTCCAATTTTGAGTTTAAAATCGTGTTAAAATCCCCTCCACAGATAAGAGTGCCAGAGGTTTCTGTGGCAATTAAATCAAACACCTTCCTGTAGAAGACCATGTCACTCCCTGGTGGTGCGTATACATTAAATAATGTCACTTCCTTGTTATCCAGTTTACATTTAACAAGTATCTACCCTCCTTGTCTTTTATTTCTGACATAAACTCAAAATTAACTGAATTTGAGATCAAGATTGCAACTCCCCTTCTACCCATTTTGTAAGAAGAATAAAAAGTATTCCTATATCCCATTTTCCTTGAGTTTCTCCTGTTCAGGTGTGGATAAGTGAGTTTCAAAACCAGAATAGAATGTCAACTCTCTCCCGTTTCATCTTTGCTATTACCTTACTTCTCTTGATCACTCCCCAGTCTGTTTGCATTGAGACTTAAGACCTTATATTTCCCGATGATGCATCGATATGAATAAAAACAACTGTGCACCATATCGGCCTGCTTATCTTGAGCCTAAAAATGAACGAAAAATCAAGAACGATAATAAAGTAAACCAAAGTGGGAAAATACTTAGGTATTTGGACTCCCGTGTCGGAGGACTGTCTCTCGCCTCTGGGGTTTGAGGGGAATGAGCCTGTCCGCATGAGGGGCTCCTCGCTCAGATATGAAAATGCGCGACGTTGTCACAAACAAGACCTGTTTTGGAAATTAAAATAAATAAGGCCGTCTATTTCGTGGCTTATACACATCGGTGAAACACAAGTGAAAACTATATCGGTCATCCGTGCATATCATGAATCCTCCCCTTGATATGCCCTTCTGTCACCCCGTTGTCAATGTGTCATTAATCCTTAGTTAATATATATGTTATTAATGTGACGCTACTTAGTGTGTTTATAAAGAACACACACGTTTGGCTACTCACCCTTGTTCAGCATTGGGGGGGGGAAATAGGGGAGACATTTTACCTATTGCTATGACAACCGTAACAACCCAATGTCTTAACAGCTCGCGGTAATTATTCATTCTGTTATATCCGATTCAGTGTCTTCCATCTTCCCGTTGGAAAATGCCTGAGTCTCTGTCGGATGTGAACGTCCTCTCGTCGAGGTGGTTTCCCTCTTTCTCCATGGCTCTGCTTGTTGATAACGACCCATGGAAGAGCCTGCATCGAGTCTTTCCGCCGGTGATGTCGCCTCTCTCCTGGCGGTATACTCCACTGGGATGCCCCTCGACTTCAGATCCTCAGCCGCCTTCGTCTGCATGGTCGTATGTAACCGGGCCATTTTCCAGAAATACCCGCATTTTTGCCGGGAATGGTGCTTGGAAGCGTATACCCTTCTCTTTTAAGTATTTTCTTAATGGGGGTGTATTCTTTCCTTCTTTTCAGTATCTCTCCCGCGTAGTCATGATCAAAGAACACTCGTTGGTCTTGGAAGCTAACAGGCTTTTTTTCCAGTTTGCATATAAGACTTTCACTTTGACTGAGAATTTTTAGGAACCATACTACTATGGATCTTGGTGGGGCGCCGCTGGGGGGTTTTGGGGCCAGAGCTCGGTGTGCTCTCTCGATTCCCAGGTCAGTGTCGTCTTCAAGTATGTCTTTGAATAGAACCTCCAAGAATTTGGGCATAGAGTCTTTTTCTGCGCCCTCTATTACGTTATAAAGTCTAATGTTGTTTCGACGTGAGAAACCTTCGAGTTCTGTCATTTTTTTTCCTGTAGTGCGTGTTGGTTTTTCAGTGACTGTTCAAGTATTTCCTTGACTGTGGAGTTCCATGTTGTCCGTTTCCCGAATGTTCTGCGTCCCCCATTCTTGTAGATATGCTGTGAAGTTCTAATTTGATTTCTTCAACTTTCTGGTTAAATGTCTTTCTTGAACTCATTTAGTTCCTTTTCTTTCATCTTCTCAAAGTTCCTCTCGTAAGGCTGTGAGCGCCTCGCGCAATTCCTCCCTCACGAAACAAGGGTTATTTTTGCTGCTGCTAGCTTATTTGCGCTAGCATTAGCCATCTCGCGTTCATCGACGATAATATCTTCTGCTGTCTTGTTACGGGCTGTTGTTGTAGCTCCGTGACCTTTTCCTATTTTCTCCTTTTCCATTTTGCTTAAGTTATTACAATGCTCTGAGTAAATACTTGAATTTAGGGGGGGAAATACCCAACCAATGTGCAGTATGAAAAACTAGGCTGCCATTTCTTAAGTTGCGTCACCGGAAGCCCTCGTGAAAAGTAAAGTTGCATCCCCAATGGCACCCTATTCAGAACATAGAGCACTACTTTATTTTTTACAAATGTTTTATTTCACCTTTATTTAACCAGGTAGGACAGTTGAGAACAAGTTCTCCTTTACAACTGCGACCTGGCCAAGATAAAGCAAAGCAGTTCGACACAAACAACAACAAAGTTACACATGGAGTAAAACAAACATCAGTCAATAATACAGTAGAAAAATCTATATTCAATACAATAGAAAAAGTATATTTACAGTGTGTGCAAATGAGGTAAGATAAGGGCTGTTGGGGCTCGGGGGCAGTATTGAGACATTTTGAAAAAAATATGTGCCCATTTTTAACTGCCTCCTACACCAACTCAGAAGCTAGGATATGCATATTATTAACACATTCGGATAGAAAACACTCTGAATATTCTAAAACAGTTTGAATGGTGTCTGTAAGTATAACAAAACTCATATTGCAGGCAAAAACCTGTGAAAAATAGATTTAAAAAAATGTGAATTTTGGGACTGTACTATTTAGTGTCATTGTTTTATAGATACCATAGTGAGAAAGGATTCATTTCGCAACACCTACGGCTTCCACTAGATGTCAACGATCTTTATAAAGTTGTTTGAAGCGTCTATGATAAACAGAGAGCAAATTAGAATGCAAGGAAGTTGACATGTCGTCACTTCATTTTTTTGCGCCTGCGCATAAATCTGAGAAGCGTGAGTTTGTCATAATTGTTTATCTAGACATAGGATAGGTTGTGTGAAAATATTACTGATGTTTAACGTTAAAAATGGACCAAAAGATTAATGCTAAACAACGTTTGACATGTTTGAACGAACGTAAATAGATTATTTACTAGTTTTTTTTAGCTTTTCGGCGTGATTTTACACCCCCCCCACCACGTTTTGTGGGAGCATAATGAACGCTAACTACTTGGTGTTATTTGGACATAAATTATGAACTTTGTCAAAAGAAACCACATTTGTTCTGGACCTGCGATTCCTGGCAGTGCCTTCTGATGGAGATAATCAAAGGTAAGGGGATATTTACAATGTTATTATCGATATTAGATGATGCTAACTGTATAGCATAGCTTATTGTTCTTAGCATAGCACCCCGTTTATTGCAAAATGTGATTTCCCAGTAAAGTTATTTTGAGATCTGGCCATTCGGTAGCAATTACGAGATGATAATATATTATTCTTTGAATGACAATATTATAATTTACCAATGTTTTCGAATAGTAATTTTGTTATGTTCACCGGAAGCATTTCAGAGAAGAAAAAAATCTGAATTTCACGCTACTGTAAAATGCTGTTTTTGGATATAAATATGAACTTGATGGAACAAAAAAGGTTAGTGCATAATTCAAGCTGGTTTCTGCTTTTGGTGACGCCTGACCTTGAATTGAAAATGGATGTTTGTACTTTTGTGGCTATGTACTGTCCTAACATAATCTAACTTTATGCTTTTGCCGTAAAGCCTCTTTGAAAATCGAACAATGTGGTTAGATTAAGGAGATGTTTATCTTTTAAATTGTGTAAAATAGTTGATTGTTTGAGAAATTGAAATTATTAGATTTTTGATGTTTTGAATTTCCAGCCTTGTTAGCAATCCCGACTCGGGGTTCATTGCTAACCTGTAGCCCCAACAGGATAAATAGGCTATAGTGGCGAAATAATTACAATTTAGCAATTTAACACTGGAGTCATAGATGTGCAGAAGATGAATGTTCAAGTAGAGATACTGGGGTGCAAAGAAGCAAAAAATTTTTTATAAATAAATAACAGTATGGGGATGAGGTAGTTGGATGGGCTATTTACAGATGAGCTATGTACAGGTTCAATGATCGGTAAGCTGCTCTGACAGCCGATGCTTCAAGTTAGTGAGGGAGATATGTCTCCAGCTTCAGTGATTTTTGCAATTCGTTCCAGTCATTGGCAACAGAGAACTGGAAGGAAAGGCGGCCAAAGTAGGTGTCGGCTTTGGGGGTGACCAGTGAGATATACCTGCTGGAGCGCGTGCTACCGGGGGGTGTTGTTATGGTGACCAGTGAGCTGAGATAAGGGGCTTTACCTAGCAAAGACAGAGTGTTTGACAGTGATGAAGGGTAGTCTTTTGACCGCAGACCCATTACGGACGCAGGCAATGAGGCAGTGATCGCTGAGATCCTGGTTGAAGACAGCAGAGGTCAAATCAAATCAAATCAAATTTATTTTTATATAGCCCTTCGTACATCAGCTGATATTCTCAAAGTGCTGTACAGAAACCCAGCCTAAAACCCCAAACAGCAAGCAAAGCATGTGAAAGAAGCACGGTGGCTAGGAAAAACTCCCTAGGAAAAACTCCCTAGAAAGGCCAAAAACCTAGGAAGAAACCTAGAGAGGAACCAGGCTATGAGGGGTGGCCAGTCCTCTTCTGGCTGTGCAGGGTGGATATTATAACAGAACATGGTCAAAATGTTAAAATGTTAAAATGTTCATAAATGACCAGCATGGTCAAATAATAATAATCATAGTAGTTGTCGAGGGTGCAACAAGCACGTCCGGTGAACAGGTCAGGGTTCCATAGCCGCAGGCAGAACAGTTGAAACTGGAGCAGCAGCACGGCCAGGTGGACTGGGGACAGCAAGGAGTCATCATACCAGGTAGTCCTGAGGCATGGTCCTAGGGCTCAGGTCCTCCGAGAGAAAGACAGAAAGAGAGAAAGAGAGAATTAGAGAGAGCATATTTAAATACACACAGGACACCGGATAAGACAAGAGAAATACTCCAGATGTAACAGACTGACCCTAGCCCCCCGACACATAAACTACTGCAGCATAAATACTGGAGGCTGAGACAGGAGGGCAGGCTGGTTAGGATGACATCTTTGAGGGTGCCGTGTTTACGGTTTTAGGGTTGTACCTGGTAGGTTCCATGATAATTTGGGTGAGATTGAGGGCATCTAGCTTAGATTGTAGGCTGGCCGGGGTGTTAAGCATATCCCAGTTTAGGTCACCTAGCAGCACAAACTCTGAAGATAAATGGGGGCAATGAATTAACATATGGTGTCCAGGGCACAGCTGGGGGCTGAAGGGGGTCTGTAACAAGCGGCAACAGTGCGAGACTTATTTCTGGAAAGGTGGATTTTTAAAAGTAGATGCTCGAATTGTTTGGTTACAGACTTGGATAGTAAGACAGAACTCTGCAGGCTATCTCTGCAGTAGATAGCAACTCCACTCCCTTTGGTAGTTCTATCTTGGCAGAAAATGTTGTAGTTGCGGATGGAAATTTCAGAATTTTTTGTGGTCTTCCTAAACCAGGATTCAGACATGGCTAGGACATTCGGGTTGACAGAGTGAGCTGAAGCATTGAATTAACCAAACTTATGGAGGAGGCTTCTGATGTTAACATGCATAAAACCAAAGCTTTTACGGTTACAGAAGTCAACAAATGATAGCGCCTGGGGAATAGGAGTGGAGCTAAGGGCTACAGGGCCTGGGTTAACCTCTACATCACCAGAGGAGGAGTAGGATAAGGGTACGGCTAAAGGCTATAAGAACCTGGGGAATAGGAGTGGAGCTAAGGGCTACAGGGCCTGGGTTAACCTCTACATCACCAGTGGAACGGAGGAGGAGTAGGATGAGGGTACGGCTAAAGGCTATAAGAACTTGGGGAATGGGAGTGGTGCTGGGGGCTACAGGGCCTGGGTTAACCTCTACATCACCAGAGGAGGAGTAGGATAAGGGTACGGCTAAAGGCTATAAGAACTGGTCGTCTAGTGCGTCGGGGACAGAGAATAAAAGGAGCAGGTTTCTAGATGTGGTAGAATAGATTCAGGGCATAATGTACAGACAACGGAATGGTAGGATGTGAGTACAGTGGAGGTAAACCTAGGTGTTGAGTGACGATGAGAGAGGTTTCGTCTCTGGAGGCACCAGTTAAGCCAGGTGAGGTCTCTGCATATGTGTGGAGTGGGACGAAAGAGCTCTCTAAGGCAATTTGGGTGGGACTGGGGGCTCTAAAGTGAAATAAAAACAATAAAAACTAGCCGAGACAGCAGTAGACATGCATATTGACATTAGAGAGAGGCATAAAGCAATCACAGGTGTTGACCAGGGGAGCTAAGACAACATCGGGTAAATGGCGATGAATGGGCAGAGCGGGTCAGTTAGGTGCATACAGGACCTGAGTTTGAGGCCGGGGGCCGACAGGTAAACAAAATGAGGTACCGTGTTATTGAAACAGTCCAGGTGGCATCAGTTGTGTAGCCGAGTGATCATAGGGTTAAAAGAGCAGCAATAGGTGAGTCAGGGTGCTGTTCGGTGGTCACTACTACGCTAGGCGAGCGGGGGACACGGCGTTCAGAAAGCTAGCGGGCCGGGGCTAGCAGATGGTTCTGCGGCGACATCGTAACAGAATAGCCTGTTGAGACCACATCGGGCGATCACTTCGGCAGTCCAGTGGCTGATTCCAGGGAAAAAAGGCGAGGACCGCTAGTCGTGGCTAACAAAGACTAGTAGCTAGGCCAGAGATGCTCAAGTACTACTTGAGACTAGTAGCTAGTTAGCTGGCTAGCCCCTGATGGAGGTTCCAGTTATAAGGAATAAAAATAGCAGATCCGTACCTCATTGGGTGATGCGGGTTGCAGGAAAGTATATTTAGTTCGTAGATAGGAAGTGAGATTAAGATATATATGAAAAAGACCGTCGATTTACACGGGATAATTTACACGGGATAAGACAAAGACAGATATACCGTCTAATCGCAGCGCCATCTTGGATCTTAGACCAGAGCCCTATGGGGAATGGCACCCTATTCCCTATGTAGTGCACTACTTTAGACCAGGGCTCTATGGGGAATGGCACCCTATTCCCTATGTAGTGCACTACTTTAGACCACAACCCTATGGGGAATGGCACCCTATTCCCTATGTAGTGCACTACTTTAGACCAGGGCCCTATGGGGAATGGCACCCTATTCCCTATGTAGTGCACTACTTTAGACCAGAGTCACTATAGGATAAATAGAGAATAGGGTGTCATTTGGGAAGAAACCTATAAGATGGAGAGATGTATCTTCTCTGATATGAGATCAGTGTAGTCTTTTTGATCAGGCTGTATCCATGGTGATGAAGTATAACCACTTTAAAGTCCTTTTGATCAGGCTGTATCCATGGTGATGAAGTATAACCACTTTAAAGTCCTTTTGATCTGGCTGTATCCATGGTGATGAAGTATAACCACTTTAAAGTCCTTTTGATCAGGCTGTATCCATGGCGATGAAGTATAACCACTTTAAAGTCCTTTTTGATCTGGCTGTATCTATGGCGATGAAGTATAACCACTTTAAAGTCCTTTTGATCAGGCTGTATCCATGGCGATGAAGTATAACCACTTTAAAGTCCTTTTTGATCTGGCTGTATCTATGGCGATGAAGTATAACCACTTTAAAGTCAATGCTCTCCAAGGTTCTCCTATTTGGCCAAATATAAATTACAAATGGGAAAGCATTTTTGTGTTTTGATATTTCCTTCTATTGCCTCTTGAAGGGTTGCCTTGGTAGCGCTTCCCTGGTCACCAAAACTTGACACGGTTTGATGAATCACCGTGGAAACCAGGTTGGGAACAGGAGTGACTAACGATCTGTGTAAGGCTGTGATTTAATCAATCAACAAAAGACTTTAACCTTGCCAATACCTGCACGACACACACACACACACACACACACACACACACACACACACACACACACACACACACACACACACACACACACACACACACACACACATACATACATACCCACACAAAGGAAAGCAAGAACGCGCACATGTACACAGGAATGAACACAAACACACAGCAATTATTGCTGCTTCTGCTGAGTCTAAAGGACAAAGTCCTAAAGGAATCCTTTCATACGGTCAACAGGGACGACGCCAGTTGTTTCGACCATTGTTTTAACTCGCACCTCAGTCTGAGTTCACTTGCTGCAGCTATTCACAACGCTTTAATAACTGTACGCGCACCTCAAAGGCTCTTGCGTACCGATGAAACGAGCAGAAGAACCACCGAGAGGACTGAACAGAAACATGAGGAGAGATTAGTCCCTACAGCCGTTCATTCAGAGACTCCCACTATGGACCCGGTCTAAAGTAGTGCATTTAGGAAATTGTGTCATTTGTGTGGCGCTCCACTGATCGCTCCATACGCCAGTCTGAACCTGCTGTTCTACAAATCCCTGGTGCTGACGTCAAAATGACCTGATTCATGATTCATATAGGCTGGCTCTGATTCATGATTCATATAGGCCGGCTCTGATTCATGATTCATATAGGCCGGCTCTGATTCATGATTCGTATAGGACGGCCCTGATTCATGATTCGCACAGGCCGGCCCTGATTCATGATTCGTATAGGCCGGCTCTGATTCATGATTCGCACAGGCCGGCCCTGATTCATGATTCGTATAGGCCGGCTCTGATTCATGATTCGCACAGGCCGGCCCTGATTCATGATTCGTATAGGCCGGCTCTGATTCATGATTCGTATAGGACGGCCCTGATTCATGATTCGTATAGGCCGGCTCTGATTCATGATTCATATAGGACGGCTCTGATTCATGATTCGTATAGGACGGCCCTGATTCATGATTCGCACAGGCCGGCCCTGATTCATGATTCGTATAGGCCGGCTCTGATTCATGATTCGCACAGGCCGGCCCTGATTCATGATTCGTATAGGCCGGCTCTGATTCATGATTCGCACAGGCCGGCCCTGATTCATGATTCGTATAGGCCGGCTCTGATTCATGATTCGTATAGGACGGCCCTGATTCATGATTCGTATAGGCCGGCTCTGATTCATGATTCATATAGGACGGCTCTGATTCATGATTCGTATAGGACGGCTCTGATTCATGATTCGTATAGGCCGGCTCTGATTCATGATTCATATAGGACGGCCCTGATTCATGATTCGTATAGGCCGGCTCTGATTCATGATTCGTATAGGCCGGCTCTGATTCATGATTCATATAGGCCGGCCATAGACCAGACAGAACGGTTTGAATGTGTTCAACATTCCAGAAGTCGTCGGTGAGGAAGCAATTCCATAATCATGGTGGATAAGAAATGTCAGTGGTAGCCAAGTAACAACACAACACTGAGATGTTCTGAGGCTGAGTCCTCTGAGTCCTCCACTGAGATGTTCTGAGGCTGAGTCCTCTGAGTCCTCCACTGAGATGTTCTGAGGCTGAGTCCTCTGAGTCCTCCACTGAGATGTTCTGAGGCTGAGTCCTCTGAGTCCTCCACTGAGATGTTCTGAGGCTGAGTCCTCTGAGTCCTCCACTGAGATGTTCTGAGGCTGAGTCCTCTGAGTCCTCCACTGAGATGTTCTGAGGCTGAGTCCTCTGAGTCCTCCACTGAGATGTTCTGAGACTGAGTCCTCTGTGTGTTTCTCTCTGCCATCTCCCAGGGATGTGGTAAACCACTAGTAATATGATCCATATTATCGCTTTATATTTTTATCTCTTAGTCAATGTTCTGTTCATTCTGAAATGTAGCTAAACCACAGAGGTGTTATTAGACTGAAAGGTGTCTGTCTTTCTGCCTGTCTGCCTATCCATCTGTCTTTCTGCCTGTCTGCCTATCCGTCTGTCTTTCTGCCTGTCTGCCTATCCGTCTGTCTTTCTGCCTGTCTGCCTATCCGTCTGTCTTTCTGCCTGTCTGCCTATCCACCTGTTTTTCTGCCTGTCTGCCTATCCGTCTGTCTTTCTGCCTGTCTGCCTATCCACCTGTTTTTCTGCCTGTCTGCCTATCCATCTGTCTTTCTGCCTATCCGTCTGTCTTTCTGCCTGTCTGCCTATCCACCTGTTTTTCTGCCTGTCTGCCTATCCGTCTGTCTTTCTGCCTGTCTGCCTATCCACCTGTTTTTCTGCCTGTCTGCCTATCCGTCTGTCTTTCTGCCTGTCTGCCTATCCACCTGTTTTTCTGTCTGTCTGCCTATCCATCTGTCTTTCTGCCTGTCTGCCTATCCGTCTGTCTTTCTGCCTATCCACCTGTTTTTCTGCCTGTATGCCTATCCACCTGTTTTTCTGCCTGTATGCCTATCCACCTGTTTTTCTGCCTGTCTGCCTATCCACCTGTTTTTCTGCCTGTATGCCTATCCGTCTGTCTTTCTGCCTGTCTGCCTATCCATCTGTCTTTCTGCCTGTCTGCCTATCCGTCTGTCTTTCTGCCTATCCACCTGTTTTTCTGCCTGTATGCCTATCCACCTGTTTTTCTGCCTGTATGCCTATCCACCTGTTTTTCTGCCTGTATGCCTATCCACCTGTTTTTCTGCCTGTCTGCCTATCCACCTGTTTTTCTGCCTGTATGCCTATCCGTCTGTCTTTCTGCCTGTCTGCCTATCCATCTGTCTTTCTGCCTGTCTGCCTATCCTATGTCGATGTTACATTGAGCTGGGAGAATGGAATATGAATGACAGTCATCCAATATGCTGTAATAGAAATAAGGCCATTCTAATTTAAAAAAAATATATTGTCCTCCCTCATCTTAAACAGCACCAACCGCCACTGTAATTCTATGCATGACACACACACACATGCACACACACGCGCACACGCACATGCCTAGTTAAATAAAGATAAAAAAATAAAACATTAAGCATCTCCAAAATTAAATCTAGAATCGGCTTCCTATTTTGCAAACAAACCTCCTTCACTCATGCTGCCAAACATACCCTCTTAAAACTGACCATCCTACCGATCCTTGACTTCAGTGATGTCATCTACAAAATAGCCTCCAACGCTCTACTCAGAAAATTCTATCTATCACAGTGCCATCCGTATTGTCACCAAAGCCCCATATAATACCCACCACTGCGACCTGTATGCTCTCGTTGGCTGGCCCTCGCTTCATATTTGTCGCCAAACCCACTGGCTCCAGGTCATCTAATTGTCTTTGCTAGGTAAAGCCCCGCCTTATCTCAGCTCACTGGTCACCATAGCAACACCCACACGTAGCATACGCTCCAGCAGGTATATTTCACTCGTACCCCCAAAGCCAATTCCTCCTTCGGCCACCTTTCCTTCCAGTTCTCTGCTGCCAATGACTGGAACAAACTGCAAAAAATTACTGAAGCTGGAAACACTTATCTCCCTCACTAACTTTAAGCATCAGCTGTCAGAGCAGCTCACAGATCACTGTACCTGTACATAGCCCATCTGTAAATAGCCCACCCAACTACCTCATCCCCATACTGTTATTTATTTTAATTATTTTGCTCCTTTGCACCCCAGTATCTCTACTTGCACACTCATCTTCTGCACATCTATCACTCCAGTGTTTAATTGCTATATTGTAATTATTTCGCCACTATGGCCTATTTATTGCCTTACCTCCCTTATCCTACCTCATTTGAACACATTGTATATAGACCTTTTTTCTATTGTATTATTGACTGTATGTTTTGTTTATTCCATGTGTAACTCTGTGTTGTTGTTAATGTCGCACTGCTTTGCTTTATCTTGGCCAGGTCGCAATTGTAAATTAGAACTTGTTCTCAACTGGCCTACCTGGTTAAATAAAGGACTTGTTCTCAACTAGCCTACCTGGTTAAATAAAGGACTTGTTCTCAACTGGCCTACCTGGTTAAATAAAATGAAAGAAAAATAAAACACACACACATACGTTAATTTTTAGCATCTGCCTCTAACCCTAGGAAGCTCTTAGCCACCTTCTCCTCCCTCCTGAATCCTTCCCCCCCCCTCCTCCCTCTCTGCGGATGACTTCGTTGACCATTTTGAAAAGATCCGATCCTCGTTTGTTAAGTCAAACGACACCGCTGGTCCTGCTCACATTGCCTACCCTATGCTTTGACCTCTTTCTCCCCTCTCTCTCCAGATGAAATCTTGCGACTTGTGACGGCCGGCCGCCCAACAACCTGCCCGCTTGACCCTATCCCCTCCTCTCTTCTCCAAACCATTTCCGGAGACCTTCTCCCCTACCTCACCTCGCTCATCAACTCATCCTTGACCACTGGCTACGTCCCTTCCGTCTTCTAGAGAGCGAGAGTAGCACCGGTTCTCAAAAAACCTACACTCGATCCCTCCGATGTCAACAACTACAGACCAGCATCCCTTCTTTCTTTTCTCTCCAAAACTCTTGAACGTGCCGTCCTTGGCCAGCTCTCTTGCTATCTCTCTCAGAATGACCTTCTTGATCCAAATCAGTCAGGTTTCAAGACTGGTCATTCAACTGAGACTGCTCTTCTCTGTGTCACGGAGGCTCTCTGCGCTGCTAAAGCTAACTCTCTCTCCTCTGCTCTCATCCTTCTAGACCTATCTGCTGCCTTTGATACTGTGAACCATCAGATCCTCCTCTCCAACCTCTCCGAGTTGGGCATCTCCGGCGCGGCTCACTCTTGAATTGCGTCCTACCTGACAGGTCGCTCCTACCAGGTGGCGTGGCGAGAATCTGTCTCCGTACACGTGCTCTCACCACTGGTGTCCCCCGGGACTCTGTTCTAGGCCCTCTCCTATTCTCGCTTTACACCAAGTCACTTGGCTCTGTCATATCCTCACATGGCCTCTCCTATCATTGCTATGCAGACGACACACAATTAATCTTCTCCTTTCCCCCTACTGATAACCAGTTGGCGATTCGCATCTCTGCATGTCTGGCAGACATATCAGTGTGGATGACGGATCACCACCTCAAGCTGAACCTCGGCAAGATGGAGCTGCTCTTCCTCCCGCGGAAGGACTGCCCTTTCCATGATCTCGCCATCACGGTGGACAACTCCATTGTGTCCTCCTCCCAGAGTGCTAAGAGCCTTGGTGTGACCCTGGACAACACCCTGTCATTCTCCGCTAACATCAAGGCGGTGACCCGATCCTGTAGGTTCATGCTCTACAACATTCACAGAGTACGACCCTGCCTTACACAGGAAGTGACGCAGGTCCTAATCCAGGCACTTGTCATCTCCCGTCTGGATTACTGCATTAAACCCCTACAACTCATCCAGAACGCCGCAGCCCGTCTGGTGTTCAACCTTCCCAAGTTCTCTCACGTCACCCCACTCCTCCGCACACTCCACTGGCTTCCAGTTGAAGCTCGCATCTGCTACAAGACCATGGTGCTTGCCTACGGAGCTGTGAGGGGAACGGCACCTCCGTACCTTCAGGCTCTGATCAGTCCCTACACCCAAACAAGGGCACTGCGTTCATCCACCTCTGGCCTGCAGGCCCCCCTACCTCTGCGGAAGCACAGTTCCCGCTCAGCCCAGTCAAAACTGTTCGCTGCTCTGGCACCCCAATGGTGGAACAAGCTCCCTCACGACGCCAGGACAGCGGAGTCAATCACCACCTTCCGGAGACACCTGAAACCCTACCTCTTTAAGGAATACCTGGGATAGGATATAGTAATCCTTCTAACCCCCCCCCCCCCCAAAAAAAGATATAGATGTACTAATGTAAAGTGGTTGTTCCACTGGATATCATAAGGTGAATGCACCAATTTGTAACTTGCTCTGGATAAGAGCATCTGCTAAATGACGTAAATGTAAATGTAGTATCCTTGTGGTGCTAAACAATTGATTCAAAATCCTACTTTCCCTACCCACTCCTAACCATAAACCTTTTTCAGGATTGGTGTCCCTTCCACGGGACGGTTAAGCTAACGTAGGCTAATGTGATTAGCATGAGGTTGTAATAACAAGAACGTTTCCCAGGACATAGACCTATCTGATATGGGCAGAAAGCTTAAATTCTTGTTAATCTAACTGCACTGTCCAATTTACAGTAGCTATTACGGTGAAATAATAGCATGCTATTGTTTGAGGAGAGTGCACAATTTTGAACATGAAAAGTTATTAATAAACAAATTAGGCATATTTGGGTGGTCTTGAAACAACATTTTGAACAGAAATGCAATGGTTCATTGAATCAGTCTAAACTTTAGCACATACACTGCTGCCATCTGGTTGGCCAAAATGTATGGAATGATTCATGGAATAATACATTATAGCCTTTCTCTTGCATTTCAAAGATGATGATACAAACAAAATACAATAGAATGGTTGTTTATTTTTCTTTGTATTATCTTTTACCAGATCTAATGTGTCATATTCCCCTACATTCATTTCACATTTCCAAAAAATTCAAAGTGTTTCCTTTCAAATGGTATCAAGAATATGCATATCCTTGCTTCAGGGCCTGAGCTACAGGCAGTTAGATTTGGGTATGTCATTTTAGGCCAAAATTGAAAAAAAAGGGGTGGATCTTTGAGAGGTTCCTAACCTTTAACCTAACTCTAACCTTAACCCCTAACCCTAATACTAACCATAATTCTAAAGCTTAAACTAGCAATTTTTCTTGTCGGGGCCCGGGATAATAAAACAATGACAAATTGTCATTGTTTTATTATCCTTGTGAGGACTTCCGGTCCCCACAAGGAAAGTAAAACCAAACACACACCTCTCCTCTCTCCATGGCTTATATAGCCTTCTAAACACTACAGTCACTGTTGTTATCAGAGTTCAACCAATGAGACAGTGAGTCTCATGCTACTAACGATGAACAGGCGACAGAGCAGTAGGTTTAATTTACCAAATGGCACCCTAATCCCTACTTAGTGCACTACTTTTGACCTGGGTCCATAGGGCTCTGATCAAAATTAGTGCACTGTATATAGGGAATAGGGTTCCATAGGGCTCTGATCAAAATTAGTGCACTATATAGGGCCTTCCCTGTAGCTCAGTTGGTAGAGCATGGTGTTTGCAACACCAGGGTTGTGGGTTCGATTCCCACGGGGGGCCAGCACGGGGAAGAAAAAAAAATGTATGAAATGAAATGTATGCATTCACTATTGTAAGTCGCTCTGGATAAGAGTGTCTGCTAAATGACTAAAAAAGAATAGGGTTCTGTTTAGGATGAAAAATATGGTGGAAAGGGGAAGAAATCAGTAAAATAACATAGGAAGAAATGTAAATGTTGTCCACCATAACATTCACCTCCCTTGCATTTTATATAAACAATGTATGTTTTTCTTGTACTACATAATGAAGCTGGGGAGTGTAAAATAACAAACACGGTGGTCCACCGGTTGAAGAGGCCGGGTTCCACCGGTTGAAGAGGCCGGGTTCCACCGGTTGAAGAGGCCGGGTTCCACCGGTTGAAGAGGCCGGGTTCCTCCGGTTGAAGAGGCCGGGTTCCACCGGTTGAAGAGGCCGGGTTCCACCGGTTGAAGAGGCCGGGTTCCACCGGTTGATAATATTTTGTGTCTTCATTCTGCAATACAGTATACCCAAATGAACAGCCAATAATCAAATCAAATCAACGTGTATTTGTCACCTGCGCCGAATACAACAGGTGTAGTAGACCTCACAGTGAAATGCTGAATACAACAGGTGTAGTAGACCTCACAGTGAAATGCTGAATACAACAGGTGTAGTAGACCTCACAGTGAAATGCTGAATACAACAGGTGTAGTAGACCTCACAGTGAAATGCTGAATACAACAGGTGTAGTAGACCTCACAGTGAAATGCTGAATACAACAGGTGTAGTAGACCTCACAGTGAAATGCTGAATACAACAGGTGTAGTAGACCTCACAGTGAAATGCTGAATACAACAGGTGTAGTAGACCTCACAGTGAAATGCTGAATACAACAGGTGTAGTAGACCTCACAGTGAAATGCTGAATACAACAGGTGTAGTAGACCTCACAGTGAAATGCTGAATACAACAGGTGTAGTAGACCTCACAGTGAAATGCTGAATACAACAGGTGTAGTAGACCTCACAGTGAAATGCTGAATACAACAGGTGTAGTAGACCTCACAGTGAAATGCTGAATACAACAGGTGTAGTAGACCTCACAGTGAAATGCTGAATACAACAGGTGTAGTAGACCTCACAGTGAAATGCTGAATACAACAGGTGTAGTAGACCTCACAGTGAAATGCTGAATACAACAGGTGTAGTAGACCTCACAGTGAAATGCTGAATACAACAGGTGTAGTAGACCTCACAGTGAAATGCTGAATACAACAGGTGTAGTAGACCTCACAGTGAAATGCTGAATACAACAGGTGTAGTAGACCTCACAGTGAAATGCTGAATACAACAGGTGTAGTAGACCTCACAGTGAAATGCTGAATACAACAGGTGTAGTAGACCTCACAGTGAAATGCTGAATACAACAGGTGTAGTAGACCTCACAGTGAAATGCTGAATACAACAGGTGTAGTAGACCTCACAGTGAAATGCTGAATACAACAGGTGTAGTAGACCTCACAGTGAAATGCTGAATACAACAGGTGTAGTAGACCTCACAGTGAAATGCTGAATACAACAGGTGTAGTAGACCTCACAGTGAAATGCTGAATACAACAGGTGTAGTAGACCTTACAGTGAAATGCTGAATACAACAGGTGTAGTAGACCTCACAGTGAAATGCTGAATACAACAGGTGTAGTAGACCTCACAGTGAAATGCTGAATACAACAGGTGTAGTAGACCTCACAGTGAAATGCTGAATACAACAGGTGTAGTAGACCTCACAGTGAAATGCTGAATACAACAGGTGTAGTAGACCTCACAGTGAAATGCTGAATACAACAGGTGTAGTAGACCTCACAGTGAAATGCTGAATACAACAGGTGTAGTAGACCTCACAGTGAAATGCTGAATACAACAGGTGTAGTAGACCTCACAGTGAAATGCTGAATACAACAGGTGTAGTAGACCTCACAGTGAAATGCTGAATACAACAGGTGTAGTAGACCTCACAGTGAAATGCTGAATACAACAGGTGTAGTAGACCTCACAGTGAAATGCTGAATACAACAGGTGTAGTAGACCTCACAGTGAAATGCTGAATACAACAGGTGTAGTAGACCTCACAGTGAAATGCTGAATACAGCAGGTGTAGTAGACCTCACAGTGAAATGCTGAATACAACAGGTGTAGTAGACCTCACAGTGAAATGCTTACTTACAGGCTCTAACCAATAGTGCAAAAAAGGTATTAGGTGAACAATAGGTAAGTAAAGAAATAAAACAACAGTAAAAAGACAGACTATATACAGTAGAGAGGCTATATACAGTAGAGGGGCTATATACAGTAGAGAGGCTATATACAGTAGAGGGGCTATATACAGTAGAGAGGCTATATACAGTAGAGAGGTTATATACAGTAGAGAGGCTATATACAGTAGAGAGGCTATATACAGTAGACAGACTATATACAGTAGAGAGGCTATATACAGTAGAGAGGCTATATACAGTAGAGAGGCTACATACAGTAGAGAGGCTATATACAGTAGAGAGGCTATATACAGTAGAGAGGCTATATACAGTAGAGAGGATACATACAGTAGAGAGGCTATATACAGTAGAGAGGCTACATACAGTAGAGAGGCTATATACAGTAGAGAGGCTATATACAGTAGAGAGGCTATATACAGTAGAGAGGCTACATACAGTAGAGAGGCTATATACAGTAGAGAGGCTATATACAGTAGAGAGGCTATATACAGTAGAGAGGCTATATACAGTAGAGAGGCTATATACAGTAGAGGGGCTATATACAATAGAGAGGCTATATACAGTAGCGAGGCTACATACAGACACCGGTTAGTCAGGCTGATTGAGGTAGTATGTACATGTAGATATGGTTAAAGTGACTATGCATATATGATGAACAGAGAGTAGCTGGAGGCCTACAAACCTGTGTCACGCCCCGACCATAGTAAGATGTTATTTTCTATGGTGCAGTAGGTCAGGGCGTGACAGGTTTTTTTCTTCTCTCTCTATGTTTTCTATTTCTATGTTTAGGTTCTAGTTTTGTATTTCTATGTTGGGGTTTTGTTTGGGATGATCTCCAATTAGAGGCAGCTGGTCCTCGTTGTCTCTAATTGGAGATCATACTTAAGTTGGGGGTTTTTCCACCTGGGTTTTGTGGGTAATTAATTTTTGAGTTGTGTTCAACTCTGCGTCACGGTTTGTTGTTTTTGTTCGTTCAGTTTATTTATGTATCGCATAGTTTCACAGTATAAATAAAATGTGGAACGACACACACGCTGCACTTTGGTCCTCTTCTCCTTACGACAGCCGTGACAGTAGCAGTAGCGTAAATAAGACACTGAGGCTGGGATTTATTCAAATGTGTGTTGTAGACAAACACATTTCCCCGGTCGACAATGCGCCTTGTCTGCAACTCGTCTTGGATTCAATCACTAGTCATAGGTTTCTGATGTTCATTGGGTATCTTTATACTGCAATATATTACATGTAAATGAACAGTCATGGACAAAACTGTTTAAATTTTTATTCCAAAAACTTCAAAATAAGTTTCCAGTTCAAGAAAGTAGAATAATTTTAGACACAAAGCAATTCATCCTATACAGGAGGGTAAAATGCATGTTCTATACCGCAGACAAGCCATGGTGGGTCTGATGTGGACAGTATGTATGGAAACTTGTATGTACAATATTTTTGACATTTACAAAAATCTTTGTTTCTGTTTTTATCTGTATATACACTATATATATATATATATATATATAGAGAGAGAGAGAGAGAGATTTGTTTTTGTATATTCCCCACTAGAATCTGTACTACAATAACAAAGAAAAAAAAACATTTACACATATGTCAATCCATTTCTCCTCTTTTCATATTACAAATGTATTTCCATAAAAATATATCTCTGTACAAAAAAAAAACCGTTTTGTTTGTTCTTTAACTTTGTACTCTTTTTCCAGAGGTTGCTTAGCTTTCCAGTTTTTCCTCTTGACAGTTTCTGTTTAAGTCCATGTTTTGTACACTCCTTTGTTTCTCTCAAAACCCTTTGGTCGACAGCAAAAACCTCCGTCCTGCATGTCTGATCTGTCTTGCCAGCCAATAAGAGACATACAAGCAGATGCTTAGGGCCCGAGGCCGGTAAGGGGCCCCCCCCCCCAACCAAGAGGGGGTCCAATAACATGTTCTGCCAGCGAGGTGCAGGAGGGGCCAGTCCTGTCTCCTCTACCGGTTTTTGAGGGCTCTACTGGTAGCTGCTCCCGCAGACAGTCATTGTCCTACTGATATGAGTACGCTGCGTGTTTCACAAGGTCTCTGGAAAACTGATAGATGGAAAACATAGAAATACAATATAAAAAAAGGGACCCAACTATGTTGCCATCAGCCTCTACAGGATCTGTTACAGGGAACGTGGCTTAGACAGGAAAGGAATATTTATCTGAATCTGTTATATGTAATATCTAATTAATTCATTAATTAATGAATTCAAATAAAGTAGATATTAATTTCTTACACCGGGGGAAAAAACAATTCTATAAATGTTTTCTAAATAAAGAATTTCAGAATGTGGGGAATTCAACGTGAGTTACGGACAAAAAACTAGGACAGAAAATATATTCAATAATGTTCCAAGCGCTCAAAAAAAATCGCATTATAATTTATCGATCACCTTGCATCGAAATCATCACCCATTATATCTCACCAGAGTCGAACACCCCTCTGTCTACTGTAGGCTTGAGCCACGGCGACTGGGGGGGGCCGACCACTGGTGGGGGGCCGTACACGATGGGGGGCCGCCCGGAGGGAGGAGCACAGTAAACCACTGGATATGGGAGGAGCACAGTAAACTGGATATGGGAGGAGCACAGTAAACCACTGGATATGGGAGGAGCACAGTAAACCACTGGATATGGGAGGAGCACAGTAAACCACTGGATATGGGAGGAGCACAGTAAACCACTGGATATGGGAGGAGCACAGTAAACCACAGGATATGGGAGGAGCACAGTAAACCACTGGATATGGGAGGAGCACAGTAAACCACTGGATATGGGAGGAGCACAGTAAACCACTGGATATGGGAGGAGCACAGTAAACCACTGGATATGGGAGGAGCACAGTAAACCACTGGATATGGGAGGAGCACAGTAAACCACAGGATATGGGAGGAGCACAGTAAACCACTGGATATGGGAGGAGCACAGTAAACCACTGGATATGGGAGGAGCACAGTAAACCACTGGATATGTTAACACGGGAGGAGAAAAGTCAAAGAGAATGAGCAGAGGGGGACAGTTTCCACGCTCCCAAAATGGCATCGTATTCTCTACACAGTGCACTACGTTTGACAGGAGCCGTATGGTCCCGGTCAAAACAAGTGTACTACATAGGGAAAAGGGTGCCATTTGGGAAGCAAATAGTCTGTGTCTGGGGGAAAAAAATACGTTTTAACTTCCTTACATGTGCAAAAAGTATTTGGAAGGAGGTCACCAACAAGCTAACTACGACTAGAAACATACTCTCTTCTCCTCTCTTCTGTTATCTCTCTCTCCTCTCTTCTGTTATCTCTCTCTCCTCTCTTCTGTTACCTCTCTCTCCTCTCTTCTGTTATCTCTCTCTCCTCTCTTCTGTTACCTCTCTTCTCCTCTCTTCTGTTATCTCTCTCTCCTCTCTTCTGTTACCTCTCTATCCTCTCTACTATTACCTCTCTATCCTCTCTTCTGTTACCTCTCTTCTCCTCTCTTCTGTTATCTCTCTCTCCTCTCTTCTGTTACCTCTCTCCTCCTTTCTTCTGTTATCTCTCTATCCTCTCTACTATTACCTCTCTCCTCCTCTCTTCTGTTGTCTCTCTCTCTCCTCTCTTCTGTTACCTCTCTCCTCCTTTCTTCTGTTGTCTCTCTATCCTCTCTACTATTACCTCTCTCCTCCTCTCTTCTGTTGTCTCTCTCTCTCCTCTCTTCTGTTACCTCTCTCCTCCTTTCTTCTGTTGTCTCTCTATCCTCTCTACTATTACCTCTCTCCTCCTTTCTTCTGTTGTCTCTCTCTCTCCTCTCTTCTGTTACCTCTCTCCTCCTCTCTTCTGTTGTCTCTCTCTCTCCTCTCTTCTGTTACCTCTCTCCTCCTTTCTTCTGTTATCTCTCTATCCTCTCTACTATTACCTCTCTCCTCCTCTCTTCTGTTGTCTCTCTCTCTCCTCTCTTCTGTTACCTCTCTCCTCCTTTCTTCTGTTGTCTCTCTATCCTCTCTACTATTACCTCTCTCCTCCTCTCTTCTGTTGTCTCTCTCTCTCCTCTCTTCTGTTACCTCTCTCCTCCTTTCTTCTGTTGTCTCTCTATCCTCTCTACTATTACCTCTCTCCTCCTTTCTTCTGTTGTCTCTCTCTCTCCTCTCTTCTGTTACCTCTCTCCTCCTTTCTTCTGTTGTCTCTCTATCCTCTCTACTATTACCTCTCTCCTCCTCTCTTCTGTTGTCTCTCTCTCTCCTCTCTTCTGTTACCTCTCTCCTCCTTTCTTCTGTTGTCTCTCTATCCTCTCTACTATTACCTCTCTCCTCCTCTCTTCTGTTGTCTCTCTCTCTCTTCTGTTACCTCTCTCCTGCTCTCTACTCCTACCTCTCTCCTCTCTTCTGTTACCTCTCTCTCTATCCTCTGTTCTGTTACCTCTCTCCTCTCTTCTGTTATCTCTCCCTCTTCGTTTCTTCTGTTATCTCTCCCTCTTCCTCTCCTCTGTTATCTCTCACTCTTCCCCCCCCCCCCCCCTCCTTCGGTCACCTTTAATCTCACTCTGAACAAAATGTTTTATTTCACTTTTTTGTGAAACTTTTTCGACCAGCATCACAGCTGAGACTAAAATGGAGACCTTGCAAGTCAAAAATGATGAAGAGTGAACTTGTCTAGCCTCCAATGCGTCATTTTTTAAAAATATCATATTACCAACATCCATCTTCACAGAAACTCGTCTCTCCAGTTAAAATAACTCATAAAGTAGAACACTGATTTAACTGTATTATCAGGTGGATGTGGGTCAGATTCTCTCTTCGGTTGAATTAAAACCACCTTCCTGTGGATTTCTGCTCATAAAAACAACATACTACCCAGGTAGCTGTTCTCCAGTTAACATTCACACACACACACACATGTACACACACACACACACACACACACACAAGTACACAGCTCATCTAGCAGGAGACAGAGACAGAGAGGAGCCTAACTAGCTCTCTGTCTGCCTGCAGGATCAAATACTAATAGAGCTCAGCTTGTAGGTGTGTGTGTGTGTGTGTGTGTGTGTGTGTGTGTGTGTGTGTGTGTGTGTGTGTGTGTGTGTGTGTGTGTGTGTGTGTGTGTGTGTGTGTGTGTGTGTGTGTGTGTGTGTGTGTGTGTGTGTGTGTGTGTGTGTATTTCTGTGTCTCTCTCGGGCTCAATGAGAAACAGAAATGCTCGACTCAAACTCACAGAAGGGAACACCAGAGGGTTCTAAATTCTCTCCGGTCGCTCGGCTCGCTTGGCAGCGGGTCGTTAGTGTCTGAAAACCCATTCTGACGCTCAACGCTGCTATAAAAAGACCAAAGGTGTAACGAAGCTTTGGAATCCTCCTCTCTCCTCCCCTCCTCCTCTCCTCATCTCCTCCCCTCCTCTCCTCATCTCCTCATCTCCTCTCCTCCTCTCCTCCTCTCCTCTCCTCCCCTCCTCTCCTCCCCTCCTCTCCTCACCTCCTCTCCTCACCTCCTCCCCCCTCCTCCCCCCTCCTTTCCTCTCCTCCTCTCCTAATCTCTTCCTCTCCTCCCCTCCTCTCCTCCTCTCCTCTCCTCCCCTCCCCTCCTGTCCTCCTCTCCTCCCCTCCTCCCCTTCTCTCCTCTCCTCCCCTCCTCTCCTCTCCTCCCCTCCTCCCCTCCCCTCCATATCAGTTTCAGGTGGACTATAGCAAAGCACTGGAATCAGGTGGACTATAGCAAAGCACTGGAATCAGGTGGACTATGGCAAAGCACTGGAAACAGGTGGACTATGGCAAAGCACTGGAATCAGGTGGGTCATGGCAAAGCACTGGAATCAGGTGGACTATGGCAAATCACTGGAATCAGGTGGACTATGGCAAAGCACTGGAATCAGGTGGACTATGGCAAAGCACTGGAATCAGGTGGACTATAGCAAAGCACTGGAATCAGGTGGACTATGGCAAAGCACTGGAAACAGGTGGGTCATGGCAAAGCACTGGAACCAGGTGGATTATGGCAAAGCACTGGAACCAGGTGGACTATGGCAAAGCACTGGAATCAGGTGGGTCATGGCAAAGCACTGGAATCAGGTGGGTCATGGCAAAGCACTGGAATCAGGTGGACTATGGCAAAGCACTTGAATCAGGTGGACTATAGCAAAGCACTGGAATCAGATGGGTCATGGCAAAGCACTTGAATCAGGTGGACTATGGCAAAGCACTGGAATCAGGTGGACTATAGCAAAGCACTGGAATCAGGTGGACTATGGCAAAGCACTGGAATCAGGTGGGTCATGGCAAAGCACTGGAATCAGGTGGACTATGGCAAATCACTGGAATCAGGTGGACTATGGCAAAGCACTGGAATCAGGTGGGTCATGGCAAATCACTGGAATCAGGTGGGCTATAGCAAAGCACTGTAAGCCGAAAGTGCTTGTTACCAATCTCAAATAGATAACAACAGAGGAGCCTTGTAAGCAATCTCAAGTAGGGGAGCCCAGAAATGGTTTTGGTTTAACCGAGAAATAGACGGTATTTCATTTCAAAATCCCGCAGAGAGCTCTTATGGGTAGGAATGGCTAGATAGAAGGGCTAGACACGCAGGCCTACTTTCTTATATCTCAGTGCTGTCTGTGACGTAAACTGTCTGTGACTCAAAGACAATTATCTAAACATAGAACAAATCAGCCTACACCGAAGCTTCCTCCAGAGAGATGGCAGTCTGTCTAATCAGCCTAGACCTAAACCTTCTCCAGAGAGGTGGCAGTCTGTCTAATCAGCCTAGACCTAAACCTTCTCCAGAGAGAGATGGCAGTCTGTCTAATCAGCCTAGACCTAAACCTTCTCCAGAGAGGTGGCAGTCTGTCTAATCAGCCTACACCTAAACCTTCTCCAGAGAGATGGCAGTCTGTCAAATCAGCCTAGACCTAAACCTTCTCCGGAGAGGTGGCAGTCTGTCTAATCAGCCTAGACCTAAACCTTCTCCAGAGAGGTGGCAGTCTGTCAACTCAGCCTAGACCTAAACCTTCTCCGGAGAGGTGGCAGTCTGTCTAATCAGCCTAGACCTAAACCTTCTCCAGAGAGGTGGCAGTCTGTCAACTCAGCCTAGACCTAAACCTTCTCCGGAGAGATGGCAGTCTGTCTAATCAGCCTAGACCTAAACCTTCTCCAGAGAGATGGCAGTCTGTCTAATCAGCCTAGACCTAAACCTTCTCCAGAGAGGTGGCAGTCTGTCTAATCAGCCTAGACCTAAACCTTCTCCAGAGAGGTGGCAGTCTGTCAACTCAGCCTAGACCTAAACCTTCTCCAGAGAGGTGGCAGTCTGTCTAATCAGCCTAGACCTAAACCTTCTCCAGAGAGGTGGCAGTCTGTCAAATCAGCCTAGACCTAAACCTTCTCCAGAGAGGTGGCAGTCTGTCAACTCAGCCTAGACCTAAACCTTCTCCAGAGAGATGGCAGTCTGTCTAATCAGCCTAGACCTAAACCTTCTCCAGAGAGGTGGCAGTCTGTCAAATCAGCCTAGACCTAAACCTTCTCCAGAGAGGTGGCAGTCTGTCAACTCAGCCTAGACCTAAACCTTCTCCAGAGAGATGGCAGTCTGTCTAATCAGCCTAGACCTAAACCTTCTCCAGAGAGGTGGCAGTCTGTCAACTCAGCCTAGACCTAAACCTTCTCCGGAGAGGTGGCAGTCTGTCTAATCAGCCTACACCTAAACCTTCTCCAGAGAGAGGTGGGAGTCTGTCTAATCAGCCTAGACCTAAACCTTCTCCAGAGAGGTGGCAGTCTGTCCCTCCATATTAGGTAATCAGATCTGCCGGTATTTAGAACCTGAGGCAGAGAGCCATGATGTGGATATGGAAATATGGGCTGTATATTGCCATGGGAAAGGTGTGTGTGTGTGTGTGTGTGTGTGTGTGTGTGTGTGTGTGTGTGTGTGTGTGTGTGTGTGTGTGTGTGTGTGTGTGTGTGTGTGTGTGTGTGTGTGTGTGTGTTTGTTTGTTGGAGTGCATAGTGGTCTCAGAGAATTGTTTATATGGAGATACCAAATGGAAGGTGCTGATTGAATCTTCTCCTCTCTTACACCACTTTGGGTAATTTACAATGTAATGATAGGAAACAGCAGCAGTACAGCACGGGTACAGGAAGTGAACGCCAATAGCTTGAAGATAATTTGACTACACCGTCGTTGCTCAGCCCATGAAATCAATAGCTAAATTCAATCGTTTTCCTTTTCCATCAACTCACAATAGGAATGGGACAGCGGGCGATACAGTATCACACTGCATAGATAAGCTACGGCTTTTAAAAGTAATACAATTGTAAAAGCAATTACGAAGTGAGGGTGGAACCAGATTGGCAGAACAATAAACTGATTGGTTTCAAAGGATACCATTTTTATTTTGTCTTTTTTTTTTTCTTCTCTAAACTGAATTATGTAGGTGATTTTTTTACATCTTAATTGGTAAACAAATGTTAGCGATGTGGCTCATTTAGGCTGTTACCGCTGCTTCGCTGTACCTGATTGGAATGGGAATGGAAAGATCCTATCTGTCTCATAAATTCGGGGTGATTTAGGCTGCGTTGGTAGATCAAGACCTGGGTCTCCATCCAGGGTATCATGGGTAAGCTAAGGGATGTCCAACAATATTCAGGGCTGATCAGTTCTACAATATGATAGTAAAATTCATAAGTAAAGGGATACAGATCTGAGTCTCAATCTAGCTTCTAAATCTCACATCATAATAGCTCAATCCCGTGGTTAATGATGGCTCAATCCCGTGGTTAATGATGGCTCAATTGGTTAATGATGGCTCAATCCCGTGGTTAATGATGGCTCAATCCCGTGGTTAATGATGGCTCAATCCCGTGGTTAATGATGGCTCAATCCCGTGGTTAATGATGGCTCAATCCCGTGGTTAATGATGGCTGGATGATATGAAGACGAGTTGGGATGGGATGAAATGGAAGAATATTGTATGTAATGGTCACAATTTGCCACAGTTGTAACTCAAGCAGCATTTTCTCCCTCCTTCTAAACGTCCACAGTGGCTTTACTTCTACAGGATAAAGGAGAGGACACACTGTACAGAGAGCTTTTTTTTTAAAGCGGAGCCTCGTTTCCCAAAGCCTTCCTAGCGTTAAAAATCATCGTTAGAACCCGACAATGTATTTTTAGTAGCCAAGGTGTTTCCCAGAGCCTTCGTTAGTAACGTGTCCCCTTTAAAAAAAAAACTTTGCACATCTACGAGTGTTCCAGACCGTTCGTAAAGCAGCCAAAGTGCATCATGGTTAGATGCTTTTTTTTTGTTGCCCTTCCACTGTATTCACAGAATATCTCCGCGTAGAATTATCCTAAACATAGATGTACGATATTTAGTCTGTCTGGCAGACTTCCAATCAAAGTTCACTACAAATACAAAAGTTGACAAAGTATAAAATGATGCTTCAAATGTTTCCCTTTTAATGTGTTCCATGATGTGTGATGTCATTTATCAGCCAATTGGGTCAACATAATAAGCCATAATACTTGCAGCCATAAGTGGTAATATCTATATTTTTTTTAGGAGTTAATCCGTCGTCGCGATTGTGGAATAATCCTAATTTACACGTTCTCTCTACGTCCTTGTTTTGGAAACACTTTTTTAAAAACGTTGTCTGGTAACCATGGATACGAAAATTTATCATCCGACACCTGCAAATGCAAGTCGATTTTTTGGGAATTATTGGCAGGTGAGATGTCTCTTTCACGTTGGCGGGTGGTCAGGACTCTACAGTGCAATCATTTAACTTGCGTTTACGACTCAAAGTAAAGTTAAAAAGTCAGTATGAGCCTCAGTAGCTGCTTTTTCAAAATGTTTCTATCATTTTGTTTCATAGCAGGTAGAGCACACAAAGAACTAGCTACAAATCCTATAATATCCTACAATAATAATGCTAGAGCAATACAAATAATTATTATAATGATCCTATAACATCCTAAATTAATCATCCCAGAAATATAATAATAATAATAATCCTAGAATAACCATGAATAATAATCATATAATAACATAATAATCCTATAATAATAATAATAATCCTATAATACTAATAATAATACTATAATATCCTAAAATGATAATCCTATGATAATAAAAATAATAATCCTATGATATCCAATAATAATAATCATATAATAATAATAAGAATAATAATCCTATGATATCCTACAATAATAATCCTATAATAATAATCCTATGATATCCTATGATATCCTATTATAATAATCCTATAATAATAATAATAATAACAATAATACTCCTATAATAATCCTATAATAATAATCCTATGATATCCTATGATATCCTATTATAATAATCCTATAATAATAATAATAATAACAATAATACTCCTATAATAATAATAGTAATAATAATCCTATGATATCATATAACAATAATCCTATAATAATCCTGTGATATCCTATAATAATAATACTATAATAATAATAATAATATTTCTCTGATATCCTATAATAATAATCCTATAATAACCTATAATAATAATAATATAATATCCCATTATAATAATAATCCAATAATATCCTATAATAATCCTATAATATTCTATAATATCCAATAATAATCCTATAATATTCTATAATAATCCGATAATATTCTATAATAATCCTATAATATCCTATAATGATAATCCTATAATATTCTATAATAATAATCCTATAATAATTATTATAATAATCCTATAATAATAATTATAATAATCCTATAATATCTCACCTCGAACATTTACTCTTTTTTTTGTTGTTTACAAGCTAAGTTGTTTTTCAATGTTTGAGTTTTCTTCAACTGCTAGCGAAGACACATTGGCTACTAATCAGATTCTCTCTCTAACAGACAGGACTAGAGCTAACGGCTTGACTGCCCTGGTTGCAAGGGGTAACCTCCTGCCCTCAAAGGGGGCAGCTAAACATTTTAATCTCAGCTGTGATATTTTGATTAAAAGACTCAGGTCACAAAAAAAAAAAAGAAATAACATTGAGCAAAATACCACATCAATTCTTACTACTGATACATTTATTATTTTAGAAACATTACATAGCATGCTCATCCGGGTTTATTTTAGTTTTATAGTGAACAAATATTTTGGCTGGTAAAAAAAATCTGAGTGGCTAAAAGTTCTTTTCAGGCCCTATTTGTAATGCTTCAATTATTTTCTAACTGGGAAACGAGGCCCTGATCTCTGGACAGGGTCTTCAAAGAGGGAAATACTAACACTATACCAATTTAACCACAGTCCCATAGTCCATCTTCCTCCCTAGTGGGAATACATCTCACAGTGTCACTGGTCGGATAATCCTTCTTCTCCCTGACATCTTGACTCCATCACTCACATCATAAGACGCTATTCACTCTCATGCTCCAGCTACTCTCAACCCTCCCCTTCCTGTCACAATCACAGTCCTTTTCTGCTGATGTTTACGTCTGAAACATTGAAAAGTTAAGCGTGCGTCGTCTCCCCGTCAGTCCCCCTGCCTGCCGATATCCCAGCTGCTTGCCTTTGCCGAACCTTTCCCTGATAATTGGGAGATTATGATGCAGGAGCCGGGGGATCGCAGCGTAAACACTGTTTTACTGTGATCTGCTTAATCATTTCCAATTGAAGCTGCACAGGAGTAATTGCAAAAGCCACCAATACCCCTGCTGTCAAAGCTATGATGAGCCTTCAGCAACGTTTTCATGATGAGCCGAGGGAAGAAATAAAAATAGAGCAATGTGATAAAGTTTCAGCATAGAGCAATGTGATAAAGTTTCAGCATAGAGCAATGTGATAAAGTTTCAGCATAGAGCAATGTGATAAAGTTTCAGCATAGAGCAATGTGATAACGTTTCAGCATAGAGCAATGTGATAAAGTTTCAGCATAGAGCAATGTGATAACGTTTCAGCATAGAGCAATGTGATAAAGTTTCAGCATAGAGCAATGTGATAAAGTTTCAGCATAGAGCAATGTGATAAAGTTTCAGCATAGAGCAATGTGATAAAGTTTCAGCATAGAGCAATGTGATAACGTTTCAGCATAGAGCAATGTGATAAAGTTTCAGCATAGAGCAATGTGATAAAGTTTCAAGAGATGTAAGGAGCTTACTAAAGAGTACCTGTGGTGATGTGGTGTGACATGTTATGTCTGAACATCCAAGGGAGGGAAAACCTTTACCAAGCAGTGGATGAATTTGTTTCCTCAGTTGTATACAGATGAGTTGAGTTCCTTGAAGAGTAGAGTAGAACAACAGAGCAGGAGGGGACTAGTCCAGTTGGTGAATGGGCCTAGACTCTAAGATCAAGGTTCATTGACCATGTCCTAGACTCCAGGTACATTGACCATGTCCTAGACTCCAGGTACATTGACCATGTCCTAGACTCCAGGTTCATTGACCATGTCCTAGACTCCAGGTACATTGACCATGTCCTAGACTCCAGGTACATTGACCATGTCCTAGCCTCCAGGTACATTGACCATGTCCTAGACTCCAGGTACATTGACCATGTCCTAGCCTCCAGGTACATTGACCATGTCCTAGACTCCAGGTACATTGACCATGTCCTAGACTCCAGGTACATTGACCATGTCCTAGACTCCAGGTACATTGACCATGTCCTAGACTCCAGGTTCATTGACCATGTCCTAGACTCCAGGTACATTGACCATGTCCTAGACTCCAGGTACATTGACCATGTCCTAGACTCCAGGTTCATTGACCATGTCCTAGACTCCAGGTACATTGACCATGTCCTAGACTCCAGGTTCATTGACCATGTCCTAGACTCCAGGTTCATTGACCATGTCCTAGACTCCAGGTACATTGACCATGTCCTACACTCCAGGTTCATTGACCATGTCCTAGACTCCAGGTTCATTGACCATGTCCTAGACTCCAGGTACATTGACCATGTCCTAGACTCCAAGTTCATTGACCATGTCCTAGACTCCAGGTTCATTGACCATGTCCTAGACTCCAGGTTCATTGACCATGTCCTAGACTCTAAGATCAAGGTTCATTGACCATGTCCTAGACTCCAGGTACATTGACCATGTCCTAGACTCCAGGTACATTGACCATGTCCTAGACTCCAGGTTCATTGACCATGTCCTAGACTCCAGGTACATTGACCATGTCCTAGACTCCAAGTTCATTGACCATGTCCTACACTCCAGGTTCATTGACCATGTCCTAGACTCCAGGTACATTGACCATGTCCTAGACTCCAAGTTCATTGACCATGTCCTACACTCCAGGTTCATTGACCATGTCCTAGACTCCAAGTTCATTGACCATGTCCTAGACTCCAAGTTCATTGCTAGTACAGATTGTCCAGTTGAGTAGTCATTATTCTTGTTTCTATCAGCAAGCCTGGTGACTGGTGAGTCATTGCCAGTTCCTATACCGTCTCTGCAGGTCAGTCCTAGAGAGAGTGACGACCAGGAGGAGACTTTGCTGTTGCAGAAGAACACCGTTGTGACATCATCTGTTGGTCAATGCAGCGTCGATGTTCTGTTCTGTGCGACCTGTTGCTTCGGTTCTGACTCTGGGGAGAAAAAAAAAACAAGTGGTTCCTAGCACCATGAGTCTCCATGGAAACACATCCTGTAGCCCCTCGCTACATTGATGGATCCGACGCTTCATTCTTACCTTTCACTGACAGATCTAGGTTGACGTGAGCAAAGTGACTGGCCCTCATGACATTCACAGAGAGAACAGACTGTAACTCAACCAGAGGCATTGCAGAACATATTCTTGTTTTAGTATGTCCATGTAGAGTTGGTTCAGGGCCTTGAGAGGTGGTCTGAAGGTTACAAAACACTCTCTCGTTATAGTAGGAGTCTGTCTGTTTGGTGTAGAAACCACTCTGTGTTCTAGAGTCCTCGTCAGAGCCATTATCCACAGTGATCTGTGTTCTAGAGTCATCGTCAGAGCCATTATCCAAAGTGATCTGTGTTCTAGAGTCATCGTCAGAGCCATTATCCAAAGTGATCTGTGTTCTAGAGTCATCGTCAGAGCCATTATCCACAGTGACCTGTGGAATCTAGCACTACTTGTTCATAAAAGACTATGTTGGATTTATTGGTTTCAAAAACAAGAGATATGCTTTGGATTGCTGATGTAGCCAATGAACGCACACACACACACACACACACACACACACTACATCCTCACTAATTGCTTTCCCCAGCAGCCTTCCTGAGCTAACTCTTAACCTCTACTCCAGACATCGTGGCCTTAGCAAGCAGAATCTCCTCTTGATAAAACAGGAAGAGAGTAAAAAGCTGATATTCGCATCCCACTTTAATCTCTCTGCAGCCACAGTGTGTCAACGCCTCAGAGGAAACTTTCCAGAGGCGACGAAAACCAAATGGTCAGGAAGATAATCAACAGGTCAGGAAGAAAATGGGGCCTAATTATTAAGTATTTGTCTGATATCCAAAAAAGCACGCAGTCCAGAGTGCCTTTCTCATCACGCATAGGTCCAGTTAGGTCCAGTTAGATCCAGTTAGATCCAGTTGGAATATAGTCCATGCCAGGTTTTGTTCGCTACACAGCAAGCTGCTTGCACAGACTGGTTCTTCTCCTCTCAAAAAGCCACCAGTGTATCAGCTGCTACAGGCTAATATCTCTGCTGAAAGTTGACCGTAAAAATTCCCTTTTGGGGTTTTTGAAGAAAAATACATAGACGGTCATCTGGAAATCATTGGCCACAGCATAGTTCCACCTCGCTGCCCCAGCTCAGGTAGACAAAAGTAGATATTCCACAGAGAATGAAAGTAGCAAGGAGACCACTCCGCTTTCGTCATCGTCACTGGGGTTCCGTTGTCTGTTTTCTTAAAACTTTATTTTCTTCATTTTAAAATGTCTCAAATGTATTGTAGTCAGTATAAAAAACATCTCATTTCCCTCTGGCCAGTTAGATGAGGGTGTGTTCTGTCTTGTAAAGGGGGCTCAGGAATGGGTGGGTCTCCTGCCTTTACACTTCCTCTGCCTGCAAGGTGGGTGATGGGAGACACAATACATGAGGAAGAAGATGGAGAGAGAGAGGGAGAGAGAGAGAGAGAGAGAGAGGGAGAGAGAGAGAGAGAGAGAGAGAGAGACAGTGAGAGAGAGATAAAGATAGAGATAGAGAGAGAAAGACAGTGAGAGAGAGAGAGAGAGACAGAGAGACAGTGAAAGAGAGAGAGACAGTGAGAGAGAGAGAAAGACAGTGAGAGAGAGAGACAGTGAGAGAGAGAGAGACAGTGAGAGAGAGACAGTGAGAGAGAGAGAGAGAGAGAGAGAGAGAGAGACAGAGAGAGAGAGAGAGAGAGAGAGAGAGAGAGAGAGAGAGAGAGAGATAGAGACAGAGAGAGAGACAGAGAGAGAGAGAGAGAGAGAGAGAGAGAGAGAGAGAGAGATAGAGACAGAGAGAGAGACAGTGAAAGAGAGAGAGACAGTGAGAGAGAGAGAGAGAGAGAGAGAGACAGAGAGAGAGAGAGAGAGAGAGAGAGAGAGAGAGAGAGAGACAGAGAGAGAGACAGAGAGAGAAAGAAGGACAGTAAGAGAGAGTGAGATGAGGATGGTGAGAAAGTGGTGACGAGACATGAAGAGAAAAGAGAAGATAAACCTTGTTAGAGACGTGACACGCGACCACTGCTTGCATTTATAAACCTTGAAACATAATAAATCAGTGACTTGGCCATTGAACTTTGGGTGTAAATAAATAAATGTCTAGGAAAGATCCAGACAGACTATAGCAGATGACCAGTCTCAGATGATCCCTGGCAGAGCTGGCAGTCTGCTCTGCAGTCCGGACATTTGAGAGACGATGTGAAATATATTGTTAGGAATTGGATTCTGACTGTCTCTGTCTTATTGCTTCAGCAGTTTGGGGGCCTCGGCAGTAACCAGGACCAGGCAGTCACCAGGACTAGGCAGTAACCAGGACCAGGCAGTAATCAGGACCAGGCAGTAACCAGGACCAGGCAGTAACCAGGACTAGGCAGTCACCAGGACTAGGCAGTCACCAGGACTAGGCAGTAACCAGGACCAGGCAGTAACCAGGACCAGGCAGTCACCAGGACCAGGCAGTAACCAGGACCAGTCAGTAACCAGGACCAGGCAGTAACCAGGACTAGGCAGTCACCAGGACTAGGCAGTAACCAGGACCAGGCAGTAACCAGGACCAGTCAGTAACCAGGACCAGGCAGTAACCAGGACCAGGCAGTAACCAGGACTAGGCAGTAACCAGGACTAGGCAGTCACCAGGACTAGGCAGTCACCAGGACTAGGCAGTAACCAGGACCAGGCAGTAACCAGGACCAGGCAGTCACCAGGACCAGGCAGTAACCAGGACCAGTCAGTAACCAGGACCAGGCAGTAACCAGGACTAGGCAGTCACCAGGACTAGGCAGTAACCAGGACCAGGCAGTAACCAGGACCAGTCAGTAACCAGGACCAGGCAGTAACCAGGACCAGGCAGTAACCAGGACTAGGCAGTCACCAGGACTAGGCAGTAACCAGGACCAGGCAGTAACCAGGACCAGGCAGTAACCAGGACCAGGCAGTAACCAGGACCAGGCAGTCACCAGGACTAGGCAGTAACCAGGACTAGGTAGTAACCAGCTCTGGTCTATAGTAGTGCACTATATAGGGAATAGGGCTCTGGTCTAAAGTAGTGCACTATATAGGGAATAGGGCCCTGGTCTAAAGTAGTGCACTATATAGGGAATAGGGCTCTGGTCTATAGTAGTGCACTATATAGGGAATAGGGCTCTGGTCTATAGTAGTGCACTATATAGGGAATAGGGCTCTGGTCTATAGTCGTGCACTATATAGGGAATAGGGCTCTGGTCTATAGTAGTGCACTATATAGGGAATAGGGCTCTGGTCTATAGTAGTGCACTATATAGGGAATAGGGCTCTGGTCTATAGTAGTGCACTATATAGGGAATAGGGCTCTGGTCTATAGTAGTGCACTATATAGGGAATAGGGCTCTGGTCTATAGTAGTGCACTATATAGGGAATAGGGCTCTGGTCTATAGTCGTGCACTATATAGGGAATAGGGCTCTGGTCTATAGTAGTGCACTATATAGGGAATAGGGCTCTGGTCTATAGTAGTGCACTATATAGGGAATAGGGCTCTGGTCTATAGTAGTGCACTATATAGGGAATAGGGACCTGGTCTATAGTAGTGCACTATATAGGGAATAGGGTGCCGTTTGGGATACAATACTGTCTATCTCTCTTCAACATTTGGCTGAACACTTTACATATATTTTATTTTTTCTTGCAGCAAAATGAAGCCAGAAACAGTGAGGACCCTGAAGCCACTATATATCCTGTTCTGTATCCTGTTCTGTATCCTGTTGGGACGGTCTCCACTATATATCCTGTTCTGTATCCTGTAGCGTCCTGTTAGGACGGTCTCCACTATATATCCTGTTAGGACGGTCTCCACTATATAGCCTGTTCTGTATCCTGTAGCGTCCTGTTAGGATGGTCTCCACTATATATCCTGTTAGGACGGTCTCCACTATATATCCTGTTAGGATGGTCTCCACTATATATCCTGTTAGGACGGTCTCCACTATATAGCCTGTTGGGATGGTCTCCACTATATATCCTGTTAGGACGGTCTCCACTATATATCCTGTTAGGATGGTCTCCACTATATATCCTGTTAGGATGGTCTCCACTATATATCCTGTTAGGACGGTCTCCACTATATATCCTGTTAGGATGGTCTCCACTATATATCCTGTTAGGACGGTCTCCACTATATATCCTGTTAGGACGGTCTCCACTATATATCCTGTTAGGACGGTCTCCACTATATAGCCTGTTCTGTATCCTGTTAGGACGGTCTCCACTATATATCCTGTTAGGACGGTCTCCACTCTATAGCCTGTTCTGTATCCTGTTCTGTATCCTGTTAGGACGGTCTCCACTATATATCCTGTTAGGATGGTCTCCACTATATATCCTGTTAGTACGGTCTCCACTCTATAGCCTGTTCTGTATCCTGTTCTGTATCCTGTTAGGACGGTCTCCACTATATATCCTGTTCTGTATCCTGTTAGGACGGTCT
>NC_138317.1:46782500-46790000 GCF_965601325.2 Salmo salar
ATCCCCACAGTATTATAACCTGGGTAGCATGCTGTCCCCTTCACATCCCCACAGTATTATAACCTGGTAGCATGCTGTCCCTACACATCCCCACAGTATTATAACCTGGTAGCATGCTGTCCCCCACCCATCCCCACAGTATTATAACCTGGTAGCATGCTGTTCCCTACACATCCCCACAGTATTATAACCTGGTAGCATGCTGTCCCCACCCATCCCCACAGTATTATAACCTGGTAGCATGCTGTCCCCACCCATCCCCCACAGTAGTATAACCTGGTAGCATGCTGTTCCCTACACATCCCCACAGTATTATAACCTGGTAGCATGCTGTCCCCTACACATCCCCACAGTATTATAACCTGGTAGCATGCTGTTCCCTTCCACATCCCCACAGTATTATAACCTGGTAGCATGCTGTCCCCTTCACATCCCCACAGTATTATAACCTGGTAGCATGCTGTCCCCCACCCATCCCCACAGTATTATAACCTGGTAGCATGCTGTTCCCTTCACATCCCCACAGTATTATAACCTGGTAGCATGCTGTCCCTACACATCCCCACAGTAGTATAACCTGGTAGCATGCTGTTCCCTTCACATCCCCACAGTATTATAACCTGGTAGCATGCTGTCCCTTCACATCCCCACAGTATTATAACCTGGTAGCATGCTGTCCCCACCCATCCCCACAGTATTATAACCTGGTAGCATGCTGTCCCCACCCATCCCCACAGTATTATAACCTGGTAGCATGCTGTTCCCTACACATCCCCACAGTATTATAACCTGGTAGCATGCTGTTCCCTACACATCCCCACAGTATTATAACCTGGTAGCATGCTGTTCCCTACACATCCCCACAGTATTATAACCTGGTAGCATGCTGTTCCCTACACATCCCACAGTATTATAACCTGGTAGCATGCTGTCCCTTCACATCCCCACAGTATTATAACCTGGTAGCATGCTGTTCCCTTCACATCCCCACAGTATTATAACCTGGTAGCATGCTGTTCCCTACACATCCCCACAGTATTATAACCTGGTAGCATGCTGTTCCCTACACATCCCCACAGTATTATAACCTGGTAGCATGCTGTTCCCTACACATCCCCACAGTATTATAACCTGGTAGCATGCTGTCCCCTTCACATCCCCACAGTATTATAACCTGGTAGCATGCTGTTCCCTTCACATCCCCACAGTATTTTTACCTGGTAGCCTTGGGTGTTGTTCTGATTTCCAAACAAGGGGGTTCCAGGAATCTCCACAGGTGGTGTGACTAGGATCTAAAACAAAACACAACAATAATACTATAGAAATTACAACTTATTCTACTTATTTCAAGTATATAAATCTATGAGCAGGACATTTGACATGGTTGTCAATCTAACCGTCAATCCACATCTATCGATACACGATCTGTCTATAGCCACGTAGGGGGGGGGGGGGGGGGGGCGTTTGTAACAAGCATCTCATACTATGAGTATGGATCAGGTCCCTGTAATCGTTTTCCACTGTGATCTAAACCGTAAAACAGTGAGCCAACTGATACTGTCACGTCCTGACCATATACTTAGGTTTTTTTGTATTATATTTGGTCAGGACGTGGCAGTTATGTTTGGTTATGGTATAGTGGGGTTGTGAGTGTTGGGGTAGGTTCTAGGTTAGGTATTTCTATGTGGAGTTTAGTGAGTGTATGTTTGTTTGGTTAATTGGGGTTGGGACTCTCAGTTGAAGGCAGGTGTTGTCTATCTGCCTTTGATTGAGAGTCCCATATAGTGGGGTGTGTTTGTTTGATTTTTGTGGGTAATTGTAATTTTGCACTGTGTTTCGTTTCACCTGTGAAACTGTCACCTTTCTCCTCTGAGTGTTTATTTTGTTTTGTCGTTTCCATCGAAAATAAATATGATGTGGAACAGTCAACCTGCTGCGTATTGGTCATCGAGTGATTTCGACATATCTTCCGATGAGGGAGAATACGAGGAACGTGACAGAATTACCCACCGACAACGGACCAAGCAGCAGAGGAAGGAGCAGCACAAGGAGAGGCACCAGGAGAAAGGCTATCTGGAGTCATGGACTTGGGAGGAAATCCTGACGTACGAAAGGAAAAAAGGACCATGGACTCAAGCTGGGGATTATCGCCGCCCACAGTGGGAGATCGAGGCGGCGAGAGCTGAGAGGCGCTGGTATGAGGAGAGGGAGCGCAACGGACACGGGAGGCAGCCCCACAATTTTTTGGGGGGGGGGGCACACGGGGAGATTGGCGGAGTCAGGTGGTAGACCTAAGCCAACTCCCCGTGCTTACCGGAAGCAGCGTGGTACTGGTAAGACACCGTGTTATGCTGTGGAGCGCACGGTGTCCCCAGTGCACGTTCAAAGCCCGGTGCGCTACATACCAGCCCCCCCGCAAGTGCCATGCGAGTGCAGGCATCGAGCCAGGGCGGATGGTGCCAGCTCAGCGCGTCTGGTCTCCAGTGCGCCTCCTCGGTCCAGGTTATCCTGCGCCGGCGTTGCGCACTGTGTCTCCAGAGCGCTGGGAGGGTCCAGTTCGCCCAATGCCTGCTCTCCGCCCGTGCCGGGCCAAAGTGGGCATTCAGCCTGGAGTGTGGGTAAAGAGTGTCCGTAGCCAGAACTCCAGTGCTCCCCCACAGCCCGGTTTATCCTGTGCCTCCTCCTCGGACCAGGCCTCCAGTGGGTCTCCCCATCCTGGTTCATCCTGTGCCACCTCCCAGGACCAGGCCTTCAGTGGGTCTCCCCATCCTGGTTCATCCTGTGCCACCTCCCAGGACCAGGCCTCCAGTGGGTCTCCCCATCCTGGTTCATCCTGTGCCACCTCCCAGGACCAGGCCTTCAGTGGGTCTCCCCAGCCTGGTGAGTCCTGTGCCACCTCCCAGGACCAGGCCTTCAGTGGGTCTCCCCATCCTGGTTCATCCTGTGCCACCTCCCCAGGACCAGGCCTCCAGTGGGTCTCCCCATCCTGGTCCGTCCTGTGCCACCTCCTCGGACCAGGCCTCCAGTGGGTCTCCCCATCCTGGTTCATCCTGTGCCACCTCCCAGGACCAGGCCTTCAGTGGGTCTCCCCAGCCTGGTGAGTCCTGTGCCACCTCCCAGGACCAGGCCTTCAGTGGGTCTCCCCATCCTGGTTCATCCTGTGCCACCTCCCAGGACCAGGCCTCCAGTGGGTCTCCCCATCCTGGTCCGTCCTGTGCCACCTCCTCGGACCAGGCCTCCAGTGGGTCTCCCCATCCTGGTTCATCCTGTGCCACCTCCCAGGACCAGGCCTTCAGTGGGTCTCCCCAGCCTGGTGAGTCCTGTGCCACCTCCCAGGACCAGGCCTTCAGTGGGTCTCCCCATCCTGGTTCATCCTGTGCCACCTCCCAGGACCAGGCCTCCAGTGGGTCTCCCCATCCTGGTCCGTCCTGTGCCACCTCCTCGGACCAGGCCTCCAGTGGGTCTCCCCATCCTGGTTCATCCTGTGCCACCTCCCAGGACCAGGCCTTCAGTGGGTCTCCCCAGCCTGGTGAGTCCTGTGCCACCTCCCAGGACCAGGCCTTCAGTGGGTCTCCCCAGCCCTGGTGAGTCCTGTGCCTGTGCCCAGGGCCAGGCATCCATCATGTCTCCCCAGCCTGGTGAATCCTGGGTCAGGGCCGTCGGAGGATCCGACACCGGGGTGCGGCCCAGAGGATCCGACACCGGGGGTGCGGACCAGAGTATCCGACAACCTCTTGCGACCCGGGACAGAGGGGAGCTGCCTGTGACCCAGAACCGGGTGAGTCTGGTCACAATTCTAAAATAAAGTTGATTAACTATGACTGTGATGATTCTGCCTACAACCCAGAACCGAAGGAGTCTGCTTACAGCTTGGGACCGACGGAGTCGGCCCACGAACCAGAACCAAAGAAGTCTGCCTACTGTCCTAAGCCCAACAGGTCTGTCTACGGTCTGTTGGACAGTAGGCCAGAACCGGAGCCACCTCCAATAGAGGTGGGTTGGGGAGGGGGGGTGTAGCACTGTGCCGTCGTTGACGGCAGCCACCCTCCCTTCCCTCCCTTTAGTTAGGAGGTTAATTGTGTGTTGTTTTTTTTTTGTTTTGTTTTTTTCTGTTGGTTTTGTGCATTCAGTGTATGCACCTTTAGGGGGGGGTAATGTCACGTCCTGACCATATACTTAGGTTTTTTTGTATTATATTTGGTCAGGACGTGGCAGTTATGTTTGGTTATGAGTATAGTGGGGTTGTGAGTGTTGGGGTAGGTTCTAGGTTAGGTATTTCTATGTGGAGTTTAGTGAGTGTATGTTTGTTTGGTTAATTGGGGTTGGGGACTCTCAGTTGAAGGCAGGTGTTGTCTATCTGCCTTTGATTGAGAGTCCCATATAGTGGGGTGTGTTTGTTTGATTTTTGTGGGTAATTGTAATTTTGCACTGTGTTTCGTTTCACCTGTGAAACTGTCACCTTTCTCCTCTGAGTGTTTATTTTGTTTTGTCGTTTCCATCGAAAATAAATATGATGTGGAACAGTCAACCTGCTGCGTATTGGTCATCGAGTGATTTCGACATATCTTCCGATGAGGGAGAATACGAGGAACGTGACAGATACACACAGCAAATGGTCTACGTTGGATTGTTGTAGTCAGTAGGTATATTTAAAGAGTTCAGACAACTTTTATTTTAGACTATTGAATATTGTTTTTTTTTTATTCTAGACATTCGGATATATAACACGATGTAAATTATTCCCATTGTTATGTTGATTAAGGGGCGAAAATGGTTCATGATGTTGGAACCTCAACACTCTAAATACATGGCTCTGTTACGGGATGGCTGTGTTGGTAACAGAGCTAGTAGGACCCATTCTGAGTGCCTGGTCTGAGATGGTTCCTGAGTTAGTAGGACCCATTCTGAGTGCCTGGTCTGAGATGGTTCCTGAGTTAGTAGGACCCATTCTGAGTGCCTGGTCTGAGTTGGTTCCTGAGTTAGTAGGACCCATTCTGAGTGCCTGGTCTGAGATGGTTCCTGAGTTAGTAGGACCCATTCTGAGTGCCTGGTCTGAGATGGTTCCTGAGTTAGTAGGACCCATTCTGAGTGCCTGGTCTGAGATGGTTCCTGAGTTAGTAGGACCCATTCTGAGTGACTGGTCTGAGTTGGTAACAGAGTTAGTAGGACCCATTCTGAGTGCCTGGTCTGAGTTGGTTCCTGAGAGTTAGTAGGACCCATTCTGAGTGCCTGGTCTGAGATGGTTCCTGAGTTAGTAGGACCCATTCTGAGTGCCTGGTCTGAGTTGGTTCCTGAGAGTTAGTAGGACCCATTCTGAGTGCCTGGTCTGAGATGGATCCTGAGTTAGTAGGACCCATTCTGAGTGCCTGGTCTGAGATGGTTCCTGAGTTAGTAGGACCCATTCCGAGTGCCTGGTCTGAGATGGTTCCTGAGTTAGTAGGACCCATTCTGAGTGCCTGGTCTGAGATGGTTCCTGAGAGTTAGTAGGACCCATTCTGAGTGCCTGGTCTGAGATGGTTCCTGAGTTAGTAGGACCCATTCTGAGTGCCTGGTCTGAGATGGTTCCTGAGTTAGTAGGACCCATTCTGAGTGCCTGGTCTGAGTTGGTTCCTGAGAGTTAGTAGGACCCATTCTGAGTGCCTGGTCTGAGTTGGTTCCTGAGTTAGTAGGACCCATTCTGAGTGCCTGGTCTGAGATGGTTCCTGAGTTAGTAGGACCCATTCTGAGTGCCTGGTCTGAGATGGTTCCTGAGTTAGTAGGACCCATTCTGAGTGCCTGGTCTGAGATGGTTCCTGAGTTAGTAGGACCCATTCTGAGTGCCTGGTCTGTGTTGGTTCCTGAGAGTTAATAGGACCCATTCTGAGTGCCTGGTCTGAGTTGGTAACAGAGTTAGTTGGACCCATTCTGAGTGCCTGGTCTGAGTTGGTAACAGAGTTAGTAGGACCCATTCTGAGTGCCTGGTCTTAGTTGGTTACTGATAGGACCCATTCTGAGTGCCTGGTCTGAGATGGTTACTGTGTTAGTAGGACCCATTCTGAGTGCCTGGTCTTTGTTGGTTCCAGAGAGTTAGTAGGACCCATTCTGAGTGCCTGGTCTGAGATGGTTCCTGAGTTAGTAGGACCCATTCTGAGTGCCTGGTCTGAGATGGTTCCTGAGTTAGTAGGACCCATTCTGAGTGCCTGGTCTGAGATGGTTCCTGAGAGTTAGTAGGACCCATTCTGAGTGCCTGGTCTGAGTTGGTAACAGAGTTAGTAGGACCCATTCTGAGTGCCTGGTCTGAGATGGTTCCTGAGAGTTAGTAGGACCCATTCTGAGTGCCTGGTCTGAGTTGGTTCCTGAGAGTTAGTAGGACCCATTCTGAGTGCCTGGTGTGAGTTGGTTCCTGAGAGTTAATAGGACCCATTCTGAGTGCCTGGTCTGAGTTGGTTCCTGAGAGTTAATAGGACCCATTCTGAGTGCCTGGTGTGAGTTGGTTACTGAGTTAGTAGGACCCATTCTGAGTGCCTGGTCTGTGTTGGTTCCTGAGAGTTAGTAGGACCCATTCTGAGTGCCTGGTCTGAGTTGGTTCCTGAGAGTTAATAGGACCCATTCTGAGTGCCTGGTCTGTTGGTTCCTGAGAGTTAATAGGACCCATTCTGAGTGCCTGGTGTGAGTTGGTTACTGAGTTAGTAGGACCCATTCTGAGTGCCTGGTCTGTGTTGGTTCCTGAGAGTTAGTAGGACCCATTCTGAGTGCCTGGTGTGAGATGGTTACTGAGAGTTAATAGCAACACATAGGTGAGCGGTTAATTAGCAGAAATACAGATTTTTTCTGAGTCCAGGGGAGTGCTGCCAATAGACATAGTTTAACCGATCAGCAGGATAGCAGCTTCGGGGTCAATAACTCAGTCCATTGAGGAATTGAAAATCTGCATTAAAAACCTTCCGAATACACTGACTTGATTAGAAATGTAACCCCACAAATTACCCGCCACTTTGTTTAACCTGTTAGGGCTAGGGGGCAGTATTGACACGGCTGGATAAAAAACATACCCGATTTAATCTGGTTACCACTCCTACCCAGTAACTAGAATATGCATATACTTATTACATATGGATAGAAAACACCCTACATTTTCTAAAACTGTTTGAATGGTGTCTGTGAGTATAACAGAACTCAAATGGCAGGTCAAAACCTGAGAGATTCCTTTACAGGAAGTGGCCTGTCTGACCATTTCTTGAACTTCTTTTCCATCTCTATCATTTACTAAGGATCTCTGCTCTAACGTGACACTTCCCACGTCGTCCATAGGCGCTCAGAGCCCGGGAAAAAACAGAATGTCGTCATTCCAGCCCCAGGCTGAAACACATTATCGCCTTTCTCAAGTGGCCGATCAAGGGACACTGGGCTTATGCTCGTGACCCGACCGCCCCCGCCTTTGGGATTTTTTCCTCTGTTTGCCGAAAAGAAGATTCCCTGTCGGAATATTATCGCTTTTCTACGAGAAAAATGTCGTAAAAA
>NC_138317.1:46797500-46810000 GCF_965601325.2 Salmo salar
ACAGCTCTGAGACCCACACATCTCATATAGACAGCTCTGAGACCCACACATCTCCTCATATAGACAGCTCTGAGACCCACTTCTCCTATAGACAGCTCTGAGACCCACACATCTCCTCCTATAGACAGCTCTGAGACCGACACATCTCCTCCTATAGACAGCTCTGAGACCCACACATCTCCTATAGACAGCTCTGAGAGCCACACATCTCCTCATATAGACAGCTCTGAGACCCACACATCTCATATAGACAGCTCTGAGACCCACACATCTCCTCATATAGACAGCTCTGAGACCCACACATCTCCTCATATAGACAGCTCTGAGACCCACACATCTCCTCCTATAGACAGCTCTGAGACCCACACATCTCCTCATATAGACAGCTCTGAGACCCACACATCTCCTATAGACAGCTCTGAGACCCACACATCTCCTCCTATAGACAGCTCTGAGACCCACACATCTCCTATAGACAGCTCTGAGACCCACACATCTCATATAGACAGCTCTCAGACCCACACATCTCCTCATGTAGACAGCTCTGAGACCCACACATCTCCTCCTATAGACAGCTCTGAGACCCACACATCTCCTCATATAGACAGCTCTGAGACCCACACATCTCCTATAGACAGCTCTGAGACCCACACATCTCATATAGACAGCTCTGAGACCCACACATCTCCTCATATAGACAGCTCTGAGACCCACACATCTCCTCATATAGACAGCTCTGAGACCCACACATCTCCTCCTATAGACAGCTCTGAGACCCACACATCTCCTCATATAGACAGCTCTGAGACCGACACATCTCCTCATATAGACAGCTCTGAGACCCACACATCTCCTCCTATAGACAGCTCTGAGACCCACACATCTCCTCATATAGACAGCTCTGAGACCCACACATCTCCTATAGACAGCTCTGAGACCCACACATCTCCTCATATAGACAGCTCTGAGACCCACACATCTCCTCATATAGACAGCTCTGAGACCCACACATCTCCTCATATAAACAGCTCTCAGACCCACACATCTCCTCCTATAGACAGCTCTGAGACCCACACATCTCCTCCTATAGACAGCTCTCAGACCCACACATCTCCTCATATAGACAGCTCTGAGACCCACACATCCCTCCTATAGACAGCTCTGAGACCCACACATCTCCTCCTATAGACAGCTCTGAGACCCACACATCTCATATAGACAGCTCTGAGACCCACACATCTCCTCCTATAGACAGCTCTGAGACCCACACATCTCCTATAGACAGCTCTGAGACCCACACATCTCCTCATATAGACAGCTCTGAGACCCACACATCTCATATAGACAGCTCTGAGACCCACACATCTCCTCATATAGACAGCTCTGAGACCCACACATCTCCTCATATAGACAGCTCTGAGACCCACACATCTCCTCCTATAGACAGCTCTGAGACCCACACATCTCCTCATATAGACAGCTCTGAGACCCACACATCTCCTCATATAGACAGCTCTGAGACCCACACATCTCCTCCTATAGACAGCTCTGAGACCCACACATCTCCTCATATAGACAGCTCTGAGACCGACACATCTCCTCATATAGACAGCTCTGAGACCCACACATCTCCTCCTATAGACAGCTCTGAGACCCACACATCTCCTCATATAGACAGCTCTGAGACCCACACATCTCATATAGACAGCTCTGAGACCCACACATCTCCTGATATAGACAGCTCTGAGACCCACTTCTCCTATAGACAGCTCTGAGACCCACACATCTCCTCCTATAGACAGCTCTGAGACCGACACATCTCCTCCTATAGACAGCTCTGAGACCCACACATCTCCTATAGACAGCTCTGAGAGCCACACATCTCCTCATATAGACAGCTCTGAGACCCACACATCTCATATAGACAGCTCTGAGACCCACACATCTCCTCATATAGACAGCTCTGAGACCCACACATCTCCTCATATAGACAGCTCTGAGACCCACACATCTCCTCCTATAGACAGCTCTGAGACCCACACATCTCCTCATATAGACAGCTCTGAGACCCACACATCTCCTCATATAGACAGCTCTGAGACCCACACATCTCCTATAGACAGCTCTGAGACCCACACATCTCCTCCTATAGACAGCTCTGAGACCCACACATCTCCTATAGACAGCTCTGAGACCCACACATCTCATATAGACAGCTCTCAGACCCACACATCTCCTCATGTAGACAGCTCTGAGACCCACACATCTCCTCCTATAGACAGCTCTGAGACCCACACATCTCCTCATATAGACAGCTCTGAGACCCACACATCTCCTATAGACAGCTCTGAGACCCACACATCTCATATAGACAGCTCTGAGACCCACACATCTCCTCATATAGACAGCTCTGAGACCCACACATCTCCTCATATAGACAGCTCAGAGACCCACACATCTCCTCCTATAGACAGCTCTGAGACCCACACATCTCCTCATATAGACAGCTCTGAGACCGACACATCTCCTCATATAGACAGCTCTGAGACCCACACATCTCCTCCTATAGACAGCTCTGAGACCCACACATCTCCTCATATAGACAGCTCTGAGACCCACACATCTCCTATAGACAGCTCTGAGACCCACACATCTCCTCATATAGACAGCTCTGAGACCCACACATCTCCTCATATAGACAGCTCTGAGACCCACACATCTCCTCATATAAACAGCTCTCAGACCCACACATCTCCTCCTATAGACAGCTCTGAGACCCACACATCTCCTCCTATAGACAGCTCTCAGACCCACACATCTCCTCATATAGACAGCTCTGAGACCCACACATCCCTCCTATAGACAGCTCTGAGACCCACACATCTCCTCCTATAGACAGCTCTGAGACCCACACATCTCCTATAGACAGCTCTGAGACCCACACATCTCCTCATATAGACAGCTCTGAGACCCACACATCTCATATAGACAGCTCTGAGACCCACACATCTCCTCATATAGACAGCTCTGAGACCCACACATCTCCTCATATAGACAGCTCTGAGACCCACACATCTCCTCCTATAGACAGCTCTGAGACCCACACATCTCCTCATATAGACAGCTCTGAGACCCACACATCTCCTCATATAGACAGCTCTGAGACCCACAAATCTCCTATAGACAGCTCTGAGACCCACACATCTCCACCTATAGACAGCTCTGAGACCCACACATCTCCTATAGACAGCTCTGAGACCCACACATCTCATATAGGCAGCTCTCAGACCCACACATCTCCTCATGTAGACAGCTCTGAGACCCACACATCTCCTCCTATAGACAGCTCTGAGACCCACACATCTCCTCATATAGACAGCTCTGAGACCCACACATCTCCTATAGACAGCTCTGAGACCCACACATCTCCTCATATAGACAGCTCTGAGACCCACACATCTCCTCATATAGACAGCTCTGAGACCCACACATCTCCTCATATAGACAGCTCTCAGACCCACACATCTCCTCCTATAGACAGCTCTGAGACCCACACATCTCCTCCTATAGACAGCTCTGAGACCCACACATCTCATATAGACAGCTCTGAGACCCACACATCTCCTCCTATAGACAGCTCTGAGACCCACACATCTCCTATAGACAGCTCTGAGACCCACACATCTCCTATAGACAGCTCTCAGACCCACACATCTCCTCCTATAGACAGCTCTGAGACCCACACATCTCCTATAGACAGCTCTGAGACCCACACATCTCCTCATATAGACAGCTCTGAGACCCACACATCTCCTCATATAGACAGCTCTGAGACCCACATCTCCTATAGACAGCTCTGACACCCACACATCTCCTCCAATAGACAGCTCTGAGACCCACACATCTCCTCATATAGACAGCTCTGAGACCCACACATCTCCTCCTATAGACAGCTCTGAGACCCACACATCTCCTCCTATAGACAGCTCTGAGACCCACACATCTCATATAGACAGCTCTGAGACACACACATCTCATATAGACAGCTCTGAGACCCACACATATCCACATATAGACAGCTCTGAGACCCACACATCTCCTCATATAGACAGCTCTGAGACACACACATCTCCTATAGACAGCTCTGAGACCCACACATCTCCTCCTATAGACAGCTCTGAGACCCACACATCTGCTATAGACAGCTCTGAGACCCACACATCTCATATAGACAGCTCTCAGACCCACACATCTCCTCATGTAGACAGCTCTGAGACCCACACATCTCCTCCTATAGACAGCTCTGAGACCCACACATCTCCTCATATAGACAGCTCTGAGACCCACACATCTCCTATAGACAGCTCTGAGACCCACACATCTCCTCATATAGACAGCTCTGAGACCCACACATCTCCTCATATAGACAGCTCTGAGACCCACACATCTCCTCATATAGACAGCTCTCAGACCCACACATCTCCTCCTATAGACAGCTCTGAGACCCACACATCTCCTCCTATAGACAGCTCTCAGACCCACACATCTCCTCATATAGACAGCTCTGAGACCCACACATCCCTCCTATAGACAGCTCTGAGACCCATACATATCCTCCTATAGACAGCTCTGAGACCCACACATCTCATATAGACAGCTCTGAGACCCACACATCTCCTCCTATAGACAGCTCTGAGACCCACACATCTCCTATAGACAGCTCTGAGACCCACACATCTCCTATAGACAGCTCTCAGACCCACACATCTCCTCCTATAGACAGCTCTGAGACCCACACATATCCTCCTATAGACAGCTCTCAGACCCACACATCTCCTCATATAGACAGCTCTCAGACCCACACATCTCCTCCTATAGACAGCTCTGAGACCCACACATCTCCTCCTATAGACAGCTCTAAGACCCACACATCTCCTCATATAGACAGCTCTGAGACAAACACACATCTCCTATAGACAGCTCTGAGACCCACACATCTCATATAGACAGCTCTGAGACCCACACATCTCCTATAGACAGCTCTGAGACCCACACATCTCCTCATATAGACAGCTCTGAGACCCACACATCTCCTATAGACAGCTCTGAGACACACACATCTCCTCATATAGACAGCTCTGAGACCCACACATCTCCTCATATAGACAGCTCTGAGACCCACTTCTCCTATAGACAGCTCTGAGACCCACACATCTCCTCCTATAGACAGCTCTGAGACCGACACATCTCCTCCTATAGACAGCTCTGAGACCCACACATCTCCTATAGACAGCTCTGAGAGCCACACATCTCCTCATATAGACAGCTCTGAGACCCACACATCTCATATAGACAGCTCTGAGACCCACACATCTCCTCATATAGACAGCTCTGAGACCCACACATCTCCTCATATAGACAGCTCTGAGACCCACACATCTCCTCCTATAGACAGCTCTGAGACCCACACATCTCCTCATATAGACAGCTCTGAGACCCACACATCTCCTCATATAGACAGCTCTGAGACCCACACATCTCCTATAGACAGCTCTGAGACCCACACATCTCCTCCTATAGACAGCTCTGAGACCCACACATCTCCTATAGACAGCTCTGAGACCCACACATCTCATATAGACAGCTCTCAGACCCACACATCTCCTCATGTAGACAGCTCTGAGACCCACACATCTCCTCCTATAGACAGCTCTGAGACCCACACATCTCCTCATATAGACAGCTCTGAGACCCACACATCTCCTATAGACAGCTCTGAGACCCACACATCTCATATAGACAGCTCTGAGACCCACACATCTCCTCATATAGACAGCTCTGAGACCCACACATCTCCTCATATAGACAGCTCTGAGACCCACACATCTCCTCCTATAGACAGCTCTGAGACCCACACATCTCCTCATATAGACAGCTCTGAGACCGACACATCTCCTCATATAGACAGCTCTGAGACCCACACATCTCCTCCTATAGACAGCTCTGAGACCCACACATCTCCTCATATAGACAGCTCTGAGACCCACACATCTCATATAGACAGCTCTGAGACCCACACATCTCCTCATATAGACAGCTCTGAGACCCACTTCTCCTATAGACAGCTCTGAGACCCACACATCTCCTCCTATAGACAGCTCTGAGACCGACACATCTCCTCCTATAGACAGCTCTGAGACCCACACATCTCCTATAGACAGCTCTGAGAGCCACACATCTCCTCATATAGACAGCTCTGAGACCCACACATCTCATATAGACAGCTCTGAGACCCACACATCTCCTCATATAGACAGCTCTGAGACCCACACATCTCCTCATATAGACAGCTCTGAGACCCACACATCTCCTCCTATAGACAGCTCTGAGACCCACACATCTCCTCATATAGACAGCTCTGAGACCCACACATCTCCTCATATAGACAGCTCTGAGACCCACACATCTCCTATAGACAGCTCTGAGACCCACACATCTCCTCCTATAGACAGCTCTGAGACCCACACATCTCCTATAGACAGCTCTGAGACCCACACATCTCATATAGACAGCTCTCAGACCCACACATCTCCTCATGTAGACAGCTCTGAGACCCACACATCTCCTCCTATAGACAGCTCTGAGACCCACACATCTCCTCATATAGACAGCTCTGAGACCCACACATCTCCTATAGACAGCTCTGAGACCCACACATCTCCTCATATAGACAGCTCTGAGACCCACACATCTCCTCATATAGACAGCTCTGAGACCCACACATCTCCTCATATAGACAGCTCTGAGACCCACACATCTCCTCCTATAGACAGCTCTGAGACCCACACATCTCCTCATATAGACAGCTCTGAGACCGACACATCTCCTCATATAGACAGCTCTGAGACCCACACATCTCCTCCTATAGACAGCTCTGAGACCCACACATCTCCTCATATAGACAGCTCTGAGACCCACACATCTCCTATAGACAGCTCTGAGACCCACACATCTCCTCATATAGACAGCTCTGAGACCCACACATCTCCTCATATAGACAGCTCTGAGACCCACACATCTCCTCATATAAACAGCTCTCAGACCCACACATCTCCTCCTATAGACAGCTCTGAGACCCACACATCTCCTCCTATAGACAGCTCTCAGACCCACACATCTCCTCATATAGACAGCTCTGAGACCCACACATCCCTCCTATAGACAGCTCTGAGACCCACACATCTCCTCCTATAGACAGCTCTGAGACCCACACATCTCATATAGACAGCTCTGAGACCCACACATCTCCTCCTATAGACAGCTCTGAGACCCACACATCTCCTATAGACAGCTCTGAGACCCACACATCTCCTCATATAGACAGCTCTGAGACCCACACATCTCATATAGACAGCTCTGAGACCCACACATCTCCTCATATAGACAGCTCTGAGACCCACACATCTCCTCATATAGACAGCTCTGAGACCCACACATCTCCTCCTATAGACAGCTCTGAGACCCACACATCTCCTCATATAGACAGCTCTGAGACCCACACATCTCCTCATATAGACAGCTCTGAGACCCACACATCTCCTCCTATAGACAGCTCTGAGACCCACACATCTCCTCATATAGACAGCTCTGAGACCGACACATCTCCTCATATAGACAGCTCTGAGACCCACACATCTCCTCCTATAGACAGCTCTGAGACCCACACATCTCCTCATATAGACAGCTCTGAGACCCACACATCTCATATAGACAGCTCTGAGACCCACACATCTCCTGATATAGACAGCTCTGAGACCCACTTCTCCTATAGACAGCTCTGAGACCCACACATCTCCTCCTATAGACAGCTCTGAGACCGACACATCTCCTCCTATAGACAGCTCTGAGACCCACACATCTCCTATAGACAGCTCTGAGAGCCACACATCTCCTCATATAGACAGCTCTGAGACCCACACATCTCATATAGACAGCTCTGAGACCCACACATCTCCTCATATAGACAGCTCTGAGACCCACACATCTCCTCATATAGACAGCTCTGAGACCCACACATCTCCTCCTATAGACAGCTCTGAGACCCACACATCTCCTCATATAGACAGCTCTGAGACCCACACATCTCCTCATATAGACAGCTCTGAGACCCACACATCTCCTATAGACAGCTCTGAGACCCACACATCTCCTCCTATAGACAGCTCTGAGACCCACACATCTCCTATAGACAGCTCTGAGACCCACACATCTCATATAGACAGCTCTCAGACCCACACATCTCCTCATGTAGACAGCTCTGAGACCCACACATCTCCTCCTATAGACAGCTCTGAGACCCACACATCTCCTCATATAGACAGCTCTGAGACCCACACATCTCCTATAGACAGCTCTGAGACCCACACATCTCATATAGACAGCTCTGAGACCCACACATCTCCTCATATAGACAGCTCTGAGACCCACACATCTCCTCATATAGACAGCTCAGAGACCCACACATCTCCTCCTATAGACAGCTCTGAGACCCACACATCTCCTCATATAGACAGCTCTGAGACCGACACATCTCCTCATATAGACAGCTCTGAGACCCACACATCTCCTCCTATAGACAGCTCTGAGACCCACACATCTCCTCATATAGACAGCTCTGAGACCCACACATCTCCTATAGACAGCTCTGAGACCCACACATCTCCTCATATAGACAGCTCTGAGACCCACACATCTCCTCATATAGACAGCTCTGAGACCCACACATCTCCTCATATAAACAGCTCTCAGACCCACACATCTCCTCCTATAGACAGCTCTGAGACCCACACATCTCCTCCTATAGACAGCTCTCAGACCCACACATCTCCTCATATAGACAGCTCTGAGACCCACACATCCCTCCTATAGACAGCTCTGAGACCCACACATCTCCTCCTATAGACAGCTCTGAGACCCACACATCTCATATAGACAGCTCTGAGACCCACACATCTCCTCCTATAGACAGCTCTGAGACCCACACATCTCCTATAGACAGCTCTGAGACCCACACATCTCCTCATATAGACAGCTCTGAGACCCACACATCTCATATAGACAGCTCTGAGACCCACACATCTCCTCATATAGACAGCTCTGAGACCCACACATCTCCTCATATAGACAGCTCTGAGACCCACACATCTCCTCCTATAGACAGCTCTGAGACCCACACATCTCCTCATATAGACAGCTCTGAGACCCACACATCTCCTCATATAGACAGCTCTGAGACCCACAAATCTCCTATAGACAGCTCTGAGACCCACACATCTCCACCTATAGACAGCTCTGAGACCCACACATCTCCTATAGACAGCTCTGAGACCCACACATCTCATATAGGCAGCTCTCAGACCCACACATCTCCTCATGTAGACAGCTCTGAGACCCACACATCTCCTCCTATAGACAGCTCTGAGACCCACACATCTCCTCATATAGACAGCTCTGAGACCCACACATCTCCTATAGACAGCTCTGAGACCCACACATCTCCTCATATAGACAGCTCTGAGACCCACACATCTCCTCATATAGACAGCTCTGAGACCCACACATCTCCTCATATAGACAGCTCTCAGACCCACACATCTCCTCCTATAGACAGCTCTGAGACCCACACATCTCCTCCTATAGACAGCTCTGAGACCCACACATCTCATATAGACAGCTCTGAGACCCACACATCTCCTCCTATAGACAGCTCTGAGACCCACACATCTCCTATAGACAGCTCTGAGACCCACACATCTCCTATAGACAGCTCTCAGACCCACACATCTCCTCCTATAGACAGCTCTGAGACCCACACATATCCTCCTATAGACAGCTCTCAGACCCACAATTCTCCTCACATAGACAGCTCTGAGACCCACACATCTCCTCATATAGACAGCTCTGAGACCCACACATCTCCTCATATAGACAGCTCTGAGACCCACACATCTCCTATAGACAGCTCTGAGACCCACACATCTCCTCCTATAGACAGCTCTGAGACCCACACATCTCCTATAGACAGCTCTGAGACCCACACATCTCCTCATATAGACAGCTCTGAGACCCACACATCTCCTCATATAGACAGCTCTGAGACCCACACATCTCATATAGACAGCTCTCAGACCCACACATCTCCTCATGTAGACAGCTCTGAGACCCACACATCTCCTCCTATAGACAGCTCTGAGACCCACAAATCTCCTCATATAGACAGCTCTGAGACCCACACATCTCCTATAGACAGCTCTGAGACCCACACATCTCCTCATATAGACAGCTCTGAGACCCACACATCTCCTCATATAGACAGCTCTGAGACCCACACATCTCCTCATATAGACAGCTCTCAGACCCACACATCTCCTCCTATAGACAGCTCTGAGACCCACACATCTCCTCCTATAGACAGCTCTCAGACCCACACATCTCCTCATATAGACAGCTCTGAGACCCACACATCCCTCCTATAGACAGCTCTGAGACCCACACATCTCCTCCTATAGACAGCTCTGAGACCCACACATCTCATATAGACAGCTCTGAGACCCACACATCTCCTCCTATAGACAGCTCTGAGACCCACACATCTCCTATAGACAGCTCTGAGACCCACACATCTCCTATAGACAGCTCTCAGACCCACACATCTCCTCCTATAGACAGCTCTGAGACCCACACATATCCTCCTATAGACAGCTCTCAGACCCACAATTCTCCTCACATAGACAGCTCTCAGACCCACACATCTCCTCCTATAGACAGCTCTGAGACCCACACATCTCCTCCTATAGACAGCTCTGAGACCCACACATCTCCTCATATAGACAGCTCTGAGACCCACACATCTCCTCCTATAGACAGCTCTGAGACCCACACATCTCCTATAGACAGCTCTGAGACCCACACATCTCATATAGACAGCTCTGAGACCCACACATCTCCTATAGACAGCTCTGAGACCCACACATCTCCTCATATAGACAGCTCTGAGACCCACACATCTTCTCCTATAGACAGCTCTGAGACCCACACATCTCCTATAGACAGCTCTGAGACCCACACATCTTCTCCTATAGACAGCTCTCATACCCACACATCTCCTCCTATAGACAGCTCTGAGTCCCACACATCTCCTCCTATAGACAGCTCTGAGACCCACACATCTCCTCCTATAGACAGCTCTCAGACCCACACATCTCAATAGAAAGGAGAATTGTGATAGTCACTTGATCTGTACTTTACTACACTGCTCAAAAAAATAAATGGAACACTAAAATAACACATCCTAGATCTGAATGAATGAAATAATCTTATTAAATACTTTTTTCTTTACATAGTTGAATGTGCTGACAACAAAATCACACAAATATAATCAATGGAAATCCAATTTATCAACCCATGGAGGTCTGGATTTGGAGTCACACTCAAAATTAAAGTGGAAAATCACACTACAGGCTGATCCAACTTTGATGTAATGTCCTTAAAACAAGTCAAAATGAGGCTCAGTAGTGTGTGTGGCCTCCACGTGCCTGTATGACCTCCCTACAACGCCTGGGCATGCTCCTGATGAGGTGGCGGATGGTCTCCTGAGGGATCTCCTCCCAGACCTGGACTAAAGCATTCGCCAACTCCTGGACAGTCTGTGGTGCAACGTGGCGATGGAGCGAGACATGATGTCCCAGATGTGCTCAATTGGATTCAGGTCTGGGGAACGGGCGGGCCAGTCCATAGCATCAATGCCTTCCTCTTGCAGGAACTGCTGACACACTTCAGCCACATAAGGTCTAGCATTGTCTTGCATTAGAAGGAACCCAGGGCCAACCGCACCAGCATATGGTCTCACAAGGGGTCTGAGGATCTCATCTCGGTACCTAATGGCAGTCAGGCTACCTCTGGCGAGCACATGGAGGGCTGTGCGGCCCCCCAAAGAAATGCCACCCCACACCATTACTGACCCACCGCCAAACCGGTCATGCTGGAGGATGTTGCAGGCAGCAGAACGTTCTCCACGGCGTCTCCAGACTCTGTCAAGTCTGTCACATGTGCTCAGTGTGAACCTGCTTTCATCTGTGAAGAGCACAGGGCGCCAGTGGCGAATTTGCCAATCTTGGTGTTCTCTGGCAAATGCCAAACGCCCTGCACGGTGTTGGGCTGTAAGCACAACCCCCACCTGTGGACGTCGGGCCCTCATACCACCCTCATGGAGTCTGTTTCTGACCGTTTGAGCAGACACATGCACATTTGTGGCCTGCTAGAGATCATTTTGCAGGGCTCTGGCAGTGCTTCTCCTGCTCCTCCTTGCACAAAGGCGGAGGTAGCGGTCCTGCTGCTAGGTTGTTGCCCTCCTACGGTCTCCTCCACGTCTCCTGATGTACTGGCCTGTCTCCTGGTAGCGCCTCCATGCTCTGGACACTACACTGACAGACACAGCAAAC
>NC_138317.1:46815000-46827500 GCF_965601325.2 Salmo salar
AATTAACTACATTTTTCAGAGAGAAAACTTGTCCAAATCGACCTGAACATGAGGGTTATTAATGTATTTCACGTTGGCCAATAGAACAGATGGTAAAGGTAAGTTACCCACCCGGATCTGCGTCTCCTCTCCAATGGAATGACAGGGATTTGGGCCTGTTCCAGAAGCAGCACTAAATCTCCTTAGTAGATTACTACTGTTTACGTGACTGCTAAATTACTGTGTATAATATTAATGAACTCCATTGTATGCCAATGCCTTTAAAAGCTTCTTCACTTCCACGCAACCCGGCCAAAACAGCTACATCATCCGCACAACACTAAATCACCCACTAATAGCTGGTATAATATACTTATTATTATATATATATATATATATATATATATATATATATATATATATATTTAAAATGCTGACCTTTAGATCATATTATTTACAGCCTGAGGTGGTAATCATCATTCATATACATATCATTGTTTAGCATAAATATATAATTTATATGTTTAGCATAAATATATAATTTAGCATGTTTTATTGGTTTGTAACTTATTTTGTACATATTGTCAAGGGGGTGTCCTATGAGCAAGGGGCTGGAGTAACATTGATATTTGTAAAAGCTTACGGGCGTCTCTTGAGCAAAACAGAGAGAGAGAGAGAGAGAGAGAGAGAGAGAGAGAGAGAGAGAGAGAGAGAGAGAGAGAGAGAGAGAGAGAGAGAGGAGAGAGAGAGAGAGAGAGAGAGAGAGAGAGAGAGAGAGAGAGAGAGGAGAGAGAGAGATTAATCTCATCCCCCTGGTGTCTCACCAGAACATCGCCCACCTAGCTAACTTGTAATACCATGCTATTGTTTGAGGAGAGTGCATCATTTTGAACATGAAAAGTTATTAATAAACAAATTAGGCACATTTGGGTGGTCTTGACACAAAATTTTGAACAGAATATGCAATGGTTCATTGGATCCGTCTAAAACGTTGCACGTACACTGCTGCCATCTAGTGGCCAAAAATCACAATTGCACCTGGGCTGGAAAAAATACATTATGGCCTTGTACCATCATCTTTGAAATGGCATAAAAAAAATACCAAAACCTTTTTTTGATTTTTTTTGTATTATCTTTTACCAGATCTATTGTATTCTACTACATTCCTTTCACATTTCCACAAACTTGAAAAAAAGTGTTTCCTTTCAAATGATACCAATAATACGCATATCCATGCTTCAGGGCCTGAGCTATAGGCAGTTAGATTTGGGAATGTCATTTCAGGCGAAAATTTTTAAAAAAAGGGGTGGATCCTTGAGAGGTTATTAAGGGCTTTATTGGCATGGGAAACATATGTTTACATTGCCAATAAAGTAAGTGAAATATATAATAAACAAAAGTGAAATAAACAATAAAAATGAACAGTAAACATTACACTCACAAAAGTTCCAAAATAGCCAGAATAGAAAGAGAAGTGTGAGGCCGCGGTGCACAACTGAGCAAGAGGACAAGTACATTAGAGTGTCAAGTTTGAGAAACAGACGCCTCACAAGTCCTCAACTGGCAGCTTCATTAAATAGTACCCGCAAAACACCAGTCTCAACGTCAACAGTGAAGAGGCGACTCCGGGATGCTGGACTTCTAGGCAGAGTTCCTCTGTCCAGTGTCTGTGTTCTTTTGCCCATCTTAATCTTTTATTTTTATTGGCCAGTCTGAGATATGGCTTTTTCTTTGGAACTCTGCCTATAACTTCCATATAACTCAGAGACAGCCTACAGACCAATGTAGAAGTAGACCTATAACTTATCCCAGGTGTTCTGTTTGGAATGGTGTTATCCCAGGTGTTCTGTCTGGAATGGTGTTATCCCAGGTGTTCTGTTTGGAATGGTGTTATCCCAGGTGTTCTGTTTGGAATGGTGTTATCCCAGGTGTTCTGTCTGGAATGGTGTTATCCCAGGTGTTCTGTCTGGAATGGTGTTATCCCAGGTGTTCTGTCTGGAATGGTGTTATCCCAGGTGTTCTGTCTGGAATGGTGTTATCCCAGGTGTTCTGTCTGGAATGGTGTTATCCCAGGTGTTCTGTTTGGAATGGTGTTATCCCAGGTGTTCTGTCTGGAATGGTGTTATCCCAGGTGTTCTGTCTGGAATGGTGTTATCCCAGGTGTTCTGTCTGGAATGGTGTTATCCCAGGTGTTCTGTCTGGAATGGTGTTATCCCAGGTGTTCTGTCTGGAATGGTGTTATCCCAGGTGTTCTGTTTGGAATGGTGTTATCCCAGGTGTTCTGTCTGGAATGGTGTTATCCCAGGTGTTCTGTTTGGAATGGTGTTATCCCAGGTGTTCTGTCTGGAATGGTGTTATCCCAGGTGTTCTGTCTGGAATGTTGTTATCCCAGGTGTTCTGTTTGGAATGGTGTTATCCCAGGTGTTCTGTTTGGAATGGTGTTATCCCAGGTGTTCTGTCTGGAATGGTGTTATCCCAGGTGTTCTGTCTGGAATGGTGTTATCCCAGGTGTTCTGTCTGGAATGGTGTTATCCCAGGTGTTCTGTTTGGAATGGTGTTATCCCAGGTGTTCTGTCTGGAATGGTGTTATCCCAGGTGTTCTGTCTGGAATGGTGTTATCCCAGGTGTTCTGTCTGGAATGGTGTTATCCCAGGTGTTCTGTCTGGAATGGTGTTATCCCAGGTGTTCTGTCTGGAATGGTGTTATCCCAGGTGTTCTGTTTGGAATGGTGTTATCCCAGGTGTTCTGTCTGGAATGGTGTTATCCCAGGTGTTCTGTCTGGAATGGTGTTATCCCAGGTGTTCTGTCTGGAATGGTGTTATCCCAGGTGTTCTGTCTGGAATGGTGTTATCCCAGGTGTTCTGTCTGGAATGGTGTTATCCCAGGTGTTCTGTCTGGAATGGTGTTATCCCAGGTGTTCTGTCTGGAATGGTGTTATCCCAGGTGTTCTGTTTGGAATGGTGTTATCCCAGGTGTTCTGTCTGGAATGGTGTTATCCCAGGTGTTCTGTCTGGAATGGTGTTATCCCAGGTGTTCTGTCTGGAATGGTGTTATCCCAGGTGTTCTGTCTGGAATGGTGTTATCCCAGGTGTTCTGTCTGGAATGGTGTTATCCCAGGTGTTCTGTTTGGAATGGTGTTATCCCAGGTGTTCTGTCTGGAATGGTGTTATCCCAGGTATTCTGTTTGGAATGGTGTTATCCCAGGTGTTCTGTCTGGAATGGTGTTATCCCAGGTGTTCTGTCTGGAATGGTGTTATCCCAGGTGTTCTGTTTGGAATGGTGTTATCTCAGGTGTTCTGTTTGGAATGGTGTTATCCCAGGTGTTCTGTCTGGAATGGTGTTATCCCAGGTGTTCTGTCTGGAATGGTGTTATCCCAGGTGTTCTGTCTGGAATGGTGTTATCCCAGGTGTTCTGTCTGGAATGGTGTTATCTCAGGTGTTCTGTCTGGAATGGTGTTATCCCAGGTGTTCTGTTTGGAATGGTGTTATCCCAGGTGTTCTGTCTGGAATGGTGTTATCTCAGGTGTTCTGTCTGGAATGGTGTTATCCCAGGTGTTCTGTTTGGAATGGTGTTATCCCAGGTGTTCTGTCTGGAATGGTGTTATCCCAGGTGTTCTGTTTGGAATGGTGTTATCCCAGGTGTTCTGTCTGGAATGGTGTTATCCCAGGTGTTCTGTCTGGAATGGTGTTATCCCAGGTGTTCTGTCTGGAATGGTGTTATCCCAGGTGTTCTGTCTGGAATGGTGTTATCCCAGGTGTTCTGTTTGGAATGGTGTTATCCCAGGTGTTCTGTCTGGAATGGTGTTATCCCAGGTGTTCTGTCTGGAATGGTGTTATCCCAGGTGTTCTGTCTGGAATGGTGTTATCCCAGGTGTTCTGTCTGGAATGGTGTTATCCCAGGTGTTCTGTTTGGAATGGTGTTATCCCAGGTGTTCTGTCTGGAATGGTGTTATCCCAGGTGTTCTGTCTGGAATGGTGTTATCCCAGGTGTTCTGTCTGGAATGGTGTTATCCCAGGTGTTCTGTTTGGAATGGTGTTATCCCAGGTGTTCTGTTTGGAATGGTGTTATCCCAGGTGTTCTGTCTGGAATGGTGTTATCCCAGGTGTTCTGTTTGGAATGGTGTTATCCCAGGTGTTCTGTCTGGAATGGTGTTATCCCAGGTGTTCTGTCTGGAATGGTGTTATCCCAGGTGTTCTGTCTGGAATGGTGTTATCCCAGGTGTTCTGTTTGGAATGGTGTTATCCCAGGTGTTCTGTTTGGAATGGTGTTATCCCAGGTGTTCTGTTTGGAATGGTGTTATCCCAGGTGTTCTGTCTGGAATGGTGTTATCCCAGGTGTTCTGTCTGGAATGGTGTTATCCCAGGTGTTCTGTTTGGAATGGTGTCATCCGGCGAATTGCATTTTGGCAAATGTTTGAAAGTTATGTTTTATTGGCTTGTTCATTCCAGGAGTTGCATGTTGTGTTCAGATGGATTAGCGTAATAGAAAGGTTATTTCTGTGACTCTGAGCAGGGTGGACGACCTGATGGATTAGCGTAATATAAAGGTGATTTCTGTGACTCTGAGCAGGGTGGACGACGTGATGGATTAGCGTAATATAAAGGTGATTTCTGTGACTCTGAGCAGGGTGGACGACCTGATGGATTAGCACCTCATGCATATTGGTCCAGTAAATTTCTCTAATGGCCAGTAAATTCAAATCTTACCGGTCACGTTGTCCGGGCCAAATGTTCCTAACGGAAACCCTGAACCACAGACACACACACACAGCTACACACACAGCTACACAGCTACACACACAGCTACACACACAGCTACACAGCTACACACACAGCTACACAGCTACACACACAGCTACACAGCTACACACACAGCTACACAGCTACACAGCTACACACACAGCTACACAGCTACACACACACAGCTACACAGCTACACACACAGCTACACACATAGCTACACACACAGCTACACATCTACACACACAGCTACACATCTACACACACAGCTACACATCTACACACACAGCTACACAGCTACACACACAGCTACACACACAGCTACACACACAGCTACACACACAGCTACACAGCTACACACACAGCTACACAGCTACACACACAGCCACACACACAGCTACACACACAGCTACACAGCTACACACACAGCTACACACACAGCTACACAGCTACACACACCGCTACACACACAGCTACACAGCTACACACACAGCTACACAGCTACACACACCGCTACACAGCTACACACACAGCTACACAGCTACACACACACACACACAGCTACACACACACACACAGCTGCACAGCTACACACACAGCTACACAGCTACATACACAGCTACACAGCTACACACTCAGCTACACACAAACATACACAACTGCACACACACACATACAGAACTACACAACTACACACACACACAGCTACACAGCTACACACACAGCTACACAGCTACACACACAGCTACACAGCTACACACACAGCTACACAGCTACACACACAGCTACACACACAGCTACACAGCTACACACACAGCTACACAGCTACACACACAGCTACACACACAGCTACACAGCTACACACACAGCTACACAGCTACACACACAGCTACACAGCTACACACATTCACACATTCACACACATATACAACTACACACACAGCTACACACAAACATACACAACTGCAGACACACACATACAGAACTACACAACTACACACACACAGCTACACAGCTACACACACACACACAGCTACACACAAACATACATAACTACACACACACAACTACACAACTACGCACAGACATACACAGCTACACAACTACACACACACAGCTACACAGCTACACAGCTACACACACATACACAGCTACACACACACATACACAGCTACACAACTACACACACACCCATACACAGATACACAACTACACACACACCCATACACACACACAGCTATACACAGACACACAGCTACACAGCTACACACACACATATACACAGCTACACACACACAGTTACACACATCCATACACAGATACACACAGCTACACAACTACACACACATGCACATATACACACATACACAGCTACACACACACACACACAGCTACACACACACATATAAACAGCTACACAGCTTCACACACACACACACACACATCTCGGCCCCCAGACTCTTACTTTTACACGTGGGTAGAGTGTTGCTCCACTGTCCGTTGGACTGGCAGTGAGACTCCACGGCCCCCAGCAAGATGTACCCAGAGTGGCACAGGAAGCGGACCACGTTGTTCAGGTTGAACTGTGTTCCCTGGGTAACGCCAAAGGTAGGGTTGCCGGGGTGACCGCATGTGATTGCTACGGACATAAATAAGACACACATGTCCATCACTATCAATGAACATGTCAACTGTCAACACTGTCAACACTACCCAAAAATACAAACATTTTTCCAATGCTATTCCACCTTAGCCAGTAGAAGACAAACTATATAGGACGACTCAAGACTACAAGCCCTTATAGGTAGATCCAACAATACAAGCCCTTATAGGTAGACCCAAGAATACAAGCCCCCTATAGGACGACTCAAGAATACAAGCCCGTATAGGTAGATCCAACAATACAAGCCCTTATAGGTAGACCCAAGAATACAAGCCCTTATAGGTAGACCCAATAATACAAGCCCCTTATAGGACGACCCAAGACTACAAGCCCCCTATAGGTAGACCCAAGACTACAAGCCCCTTATAGGACGACCCAAGACTACAAGCCCCCTATAGGACGACCCAAGACTACAAGCCCCCTATAGGTAGACCCAAGACTACAAGCCCCCTATAGGACGACCCAAGACTACATCCCCCTATAGGACGACCGAAGACTACAAGCCCCCTATAGGGCGACCCAATAATACAAGCCCCCTCCCTATAGGACGACCCAAGACTACATGCCCCCTATAGGATGACCCAAGACTACAAGCCCTTATAGGTAGACCCAAGAATACAAGCCCCCTATAGGACGACCCAATAATACAAGCCCCCTATAGGTAGACCCAAGAATACAAGCCCGTATAGGTAGACTCAAGAATACAAGCCCTTATAGGTAGACCCAAGAATACAAACCCCATATAGGACGACCCAATAATACAAGCCCCCTATAAGTAGACCCAAGAATACAAGCCCCTATAGGTAGACCCAAGAATACAAGCCCGTATAGGTAGTCCCAAGAATACAAGCCCCCTATAGGTAGACCCAAGAATACAAGCCCCCTATAGGTAGACCCAAGAATACAAGCCCTTATAGGTAGACCCAAGAATACAAGCCCTTATAGGTAGACCAAAGAATACAAGCCCTTATAGGTAGACCCAAGAATACAAGCCCCCAATAGGTAGACACAAGAATACAAGCCCCCAATAGGTAGACACAAGAATACAAGCCCCCTATAGGTAGACCCAATAATACAAGCCCCCTATAGGTAGACCCAATAATACAAGCCCCCTATAGGTAGACCCAATAATACAAGCCCCTTATAGGTAGACCCAAGAATACAAGCCCCCTATAGGTAGACCCAAGAATACAAGCCCCCTATAGGTTGACCCAAGACCACATTTACCTATCAGGAGACACTAAGGTTGAACAATTCTGCTAACTTTCCCAAGATTCACAGGTTTTCTGGTCATCCCGGATTCCTGGATTCCCTGCTTATTCCATCCTGATTCTGAAAACATTCCAACAGCGATTGTTTTGAGAGAAAGTTACCAGAATTGTTCAACCCCATCTCAAAGCCACTATCTCTGGGTACTTACGGACACAGACAGGGGTGCGTCCGGACCAGCGGTGGTCCTGTTCGCAGATTCGTACAGACACCCCGATGAGTCTGAATCCCGGGTTACACTGGTAGACCACACTACCTCTGTAGTTATAGTTCTCTCCTATGATCTGACCGTTCACTATCGGTTCTGGGGTGCCACAGTGACCCGCTAGAGAGGAGGGACAGAACAGAGAGAGACAAAGAATAAAACACAAGGGTTTAACACTATGATCTGGTTCTTTCTGTGAAAATAGCTTGATCAGCTTAATGTTCAGAGAAGCTGAAATACAAAATGGGATTGAACCGATTTAAATTTGGTTGTAACTTTCTCTAGCTGGTTCTGGTTCTCTTACCGAGACACTGGACCTGAGATCCACTCCAGAGGCCATTGGACATGCACTCTCTGACTCGGGAACCAACCAGCGTATAGCCTGTGTTACAGGAGAAGATGGCTGTCGCTCCGAACACAGTCAGAGTCCCGATCTTATTCCCATTCGGAGGAGTGCCCAGGTCCCCACAGGAGATTACTGAGGAGGAGAGGAGAGGAGAGGAGAGGAGAGGAGAGGAGAGGAGAGGAGAGGAGAGGAGAGGAGAGGGGAGAGGGGAGGAGAGGAGAGGAGAGGGGAGGGGAGAGGGGAGGAGAGGAGAGGAGAGGAGAGGAGAGGAGAGGAGAGGAGAGGAGAGGGGAGAGGGGAGGAGAGGAGAGGAGAGGAGAGGAGAGGAGAGGAGAGGAGAGGAGAGGAGAGGAGAGGAGAGGAGAGGAGAGGAGAGGGGAGAGGGGAGGAGAGGAGAGGAGAGGAGAGGAGAGGAGAGGAGAGGAGAGGAGAGGAGAGGAGAGGAGAGGAGAGGAGAGGAGAGGAGAGGAGAGGAGAATAATCTATTACTTATTCATCCTAACAGACAAACAAAACACATTCATATATTCAACTTGGTTTATTTCATTTGGGTAATTGTTTTAACATCATCCTTTTTGTTGGATGAAGGTTTTCTCTCTGTGTTCAACAAGGCTAATCTTTCTCTCTCTCTCCTCTCTGTGTTCATCAAGGCTAATCTTTCTCTCTCCTCTCTGTGTTCATCAAGGCTAGTATCTCTCCTCTCTGTGTTCAACAAGGCTAATCTTTCTCTCTCTCCTCTCTGTGTTAAACAAGGCTAATCTTTCTCTCTCTCCTCTCTGTGTTCAACAAGGCTAATCTTTCTCTCTCTCCTCTCTGTGTTCAACAAGGCTAGTATCTCTCCTCTCTGTGTTCATCAAGGCTAATCTTTCTCTCTCTCCTCTCTGTGTTCAACAAGGCTAGTATCTCTCCTCTCTGCATTCAACAAGGCTAATCTTTCTCTCTCTCCTCTCTGTGTTCAACAAGGCTAATAATTCTCTCTCTCCTCTGTGTGTTCATCAAGGCTAATCTTTCTCTCTCCTCTCTGTGTTCATCAAGGCTAGTATCTCTCCTCTCTGTGTTCATCAAGGCTAATCTTTCTCTCTCTCTCCTCTCTGTGTTCATCAAGGCTAATCTTTCTCTCTCTCCTCTCTCAACAGAAACACATTGATCAGGTGAATTAGCATTGATAATGATTCCCATGGTAAATGTAATCGTGAACAATCGAAATCAACTAAAGCATAACTTGGTTGAAAACAAAATGGCAGATTTCACAGTTCTTCACAGTGCACTGTGGAAGATTCTGACTCACTCTCGCAGGCCGGCCGGGGCTCTGGGTAGTCCCAGGTGCTGTTGGCCTGGCAACGGATAACCCTCTGACCCTTGTAGTAATAACCGGGGTCACAGACGAGCATCATCATGGCGTCGTATTGGCTCTGAGACCCGTAGATCAGCCTCCATCTCCCATGATCCACCGCAGCGTGGCCGATGTCAGGGCAAGTCACAGCTGCAAAGGTCAGGGGTCAGATACACATAGGTCACAGGTCAGAAATGAATAACTGAACTGGTAAGATGTGAAATTCCTACTTTATTTCATCAAGACGCTATATAACTCAGACTATGTATCTATATGTTACCATATGATAATAGTTGCTACTTTTATTTTATTATCACAGTACATTGAAAATTGTAATTTTGTCTGGAAAAAAACTTTAATAAAACTAGATAATATAATTTTCTAAGTGAGGTTATTTATAAGCTAAACATGGCACAAGCTTGGCAGTGATACCTCATTCTTGGATCTCAACAGGAATCTGTTTTAATTAACTCTTGGACAGTGAAAAAGGGATATCTCTCTACCCAAATGAACACACAGCAGAGACATAATCTGAAATGGTCCCGGGGCTGAACCGTGTCACAACACACTGTAATGCTGAATTGAAAACGTGTTATAAAAACTATTCTAAATCATTACAAATGTTGGAGGAAATGTAGCCTCCATTTTTACCTCTGGGAACCCATGCTCCAATGAGAACTGACCTATGTGATCTCCAACCAATGAGGCCTCACTAAAAGTGATCTCCAACCAATGAGGCCTCACGATAAGGGATCTCCAACAAACGAGGACTCACAAATGTGAACTTCAACCAATGAGGACATATTTATGCGAACTCCAACCAATGAGGACATATTTATGCGAACTCCAACCAATGAGGACATATTTATGCGAACTCCAACCAATGAGGACATATTTATTGCGAACTCCAACCAATGAGGACATATTTATGCAAACTCTAACCAATGAGGACTACTCACGTATGCAGCGGGGCGGGGCCTCATTGGGGCTCCACCTCCCAGACAACTGACAGATGACTGACACGGCCAGGGGGCTGGCCAATCGGAAACCGGGGTTACACTGGTACATGGCCCTGGCACCAAGAGTGAAGTCCTGACCGACTATACTACCGTTTACTGGAGGTTTAGGCATCCCACAGGCCATCACTGGAGAGAGAAGGAGGGGCAGAGGAAGGAAGGAAGGAAGGAAGGAAAGGAAGGAAGGAAGGAAGGAAGGAAGGAAGGAAGGAAGGAAGGAAGGAAGGAAGGAAGGAAGGAAGGAAGGAAGGAAGGAAGGAAGGAAGGAAGGAAGGAAGGAAGGAAGGAAGGAAGGAAGGAAGGAAGGAATGAGAGATATAGATATAGAGAAAGAGAGAGCGAGAGAGAGAGAGAGAGAGAGAGAGAGAGAGAGAGAGAGTAAACAACATTACAGAATTGAAAACAGTGGTAGGGAATGGATTTAACCAAGATGGAATAAGGGTTTATTTTACCCTCAGACAAAGCACCGTCAGTGACAAAGCCCATAGCATAAAACTATCCAGAAGGCTTTAGAGTAATCATCTCTGTATGCATAGAGCTTCTCTCACAACATGCCCTCACTCTGACCGGCATTATCATGGAGAAAACATTAGCTTGCCCCCCCCCCCTCGTCCCCCGTCCCCCGTCTGCGCTCAGGTAAACACTACTTGTCTGTGTCTCAAAATTATACCCTTTTCCCTACCAGAGCACTGGTTAAAACGTAGTCCACTACTTAGGGAATAGGGTGACCTTTGGGACGCGGATCCCTGTCAGTAGAGAGCTACGTAATTTAGACTACAGATTACACCTGCAGTAGACTTTAGAAGCACACAATGGCCGCCCCGCTGTTACCAGTTTCCACCTGGACTGTGCTGTTGTTGATACAGCATCGCAGCAACTGTTGATACAGCGTCACTGCAGCTGGTCACCCGAGTAGGGCTGTGAGGCGATTGAATACCTTAGTTTTGCTTCTGAGAAAAGGCATGCATTATAGGAAATTGTCTGTGGTTTACAATGGGTTGTTTAATAGATTGTTGCATAGAGTGGCTTTAAGAGTTGCTTGGATTTTTGGGAAAGATTTCAAATGTTGTCATATCTACATGACTTCCTGGTGTCTTAAAGCATTTTAATGTCTTCCATTAAACAATCAATGTCTTCCATTAAACAATCAATATCTTCCATCAAACAATCAATATCTTCCATCAAACAATCAATATCTTCTATCAAACAATCAATATCTTCCATTAAACAATCAATATCTTCCATCAAACAATCAATATCTTCAATCTAACAATCAATATCTTCCATCAAACAATCAATATCTTCCATCAAACAATCAATATCTTCCATTAAACAATCAATATCTTCTATCAAACAATCAATATCTTCCATCAAACAATCAATATCTTCCATTAAACAATCAATATCTTCCATCAAACAAGCAATATCTTCCATCAAACAATCAATATCTTCCATTAAACAATCAATATCTTCCATCAAACAATCAATATCTTCCATCAAACAATCAACATCTTCCATCAAACAATCAATATCTTCCATCAAACAATCAATAATTTTCATCAAACAATCAATATCTTCTATCAATGACTGAACGACTTTTCAGAATTGAGGCTTAAAATAAATTCCATTAACTTTTCATAGATAATAATTATCGTGTTTTTCACTTCGATAATTTCTCCTCCATCTTCTCTCAAGGACGTCTTCAGATTACGGCACTTCTCAAAAAGTCCGTAAATGAATATATCATTTCCAAGCTATTAATTTAGTGAAAAGAGCAAATGTATGTCATTTCGCTGTGATAACATCATTTATTAACTTGCGCACTTCAGTTAAGTCACGGTCAACAACTCCCTGTTTACAATTCAAGAGAACCCACAGCCACCTACGGCAGAATCAATACATTAGGAGCCTTCACATGAGCATTTATAAATAACAGAATTAGAGATTTT